>NW_028301554.1:10810000-10922500 GCF_042242905.1 Orbicella faveolata
ACAAAACAACGACTTTGGATGACTGTAGATGTCCTAATGGTTAATATTATTGGTTTTGAGCAAAAAAAAAAAAATCAAATTTACAACATACAGTCAAAGCACAAAGGGTGCATAACTTTTTTTGTCACCATATGAACCTGCTTTTTCTTATTCATCTGGAAAATGAAAACCCTCGAACTGGAAGTCATCTTCAAGTCCTGGTGGAGGAAAGTGTGCTCTAATGCAACACACTGCACATGATGGCAAAGGGACTCATTTCTTTGCCAAGAATACCCCAGCACCATCTGACAAGTTGACGATAGGCTATGTGCCTGTTAAGTTTATGTTGGGGACCTTCATGGGACTGAGAATACTGCTGCTTATATTGGTACCAGGCTGTCTGCAGTATCCATCTATTGAGACAAACAGCTTGGAAACCTGGATGCTGAGTTATACAAACTGGGGCTTCAGCAACCTCCCCCATCTCTACTGCCTCCCTGTTTTTGTTGCACATTTGAGGAAACTCTGAACAGCACGTACATTCCTCATTTCTGTTCAGTATTTGGCAATTTCCACATGTACACCTAAAGTAAATAAGCTTTGTTTGACTTGGATTTATTGCACAGTAAAAACATAAGAACCTATCCCAAACTTTTCAGGATAGCTTAGAAGGTTCTTTATCATTTAATGTCTGAGAATCCGGCCTAGTTAAGTATGCAACAGGTTCTGTCAGTAATATCCTTTCGAAGAATAGCAGAATCTAATCTGAAATTATAATATTTGTGTCAGTCTTACGAGGTCTTACATGCGTTTTTCTCTGATTTCTAAACAAGAAGCAGATCCACTTGCAAGCTCAAACACGGCTCAGTTTGTCAGCACTAGAACAAACCAAACATATAGGTTACTAATAATAACTAAATTAAAAGTTATTTGTTTCGTTTCAGAGGTAACGATGGCAATCGTTCCTTTTCTAAAAAAAAGTAGGTTAGCTTAAAAATTATGTTTCATAATCTTGTTACAGTTCTACAAAAAATGGAGTATATTGTGTTGTTGATAGGAATAGGGATTCAATATTACAGAGTTTCGGTACAATCAACTTAACTCCAGGAGGGTGATTTTAAACTGGTTTAGTAAGGTCTAAAATATAGCATAGCAGTGGATATTGCCTCTCTAAATGCTTGTGATATCACAATAGCTATGAATAAAACGAACAAAAACATGCAACAACGATTTTGTTTTTATTCTTTTTTTATTGTGTTTGTTTACAATTCTCGAGCACATGAGCGTTTGATCTTCACTGCATCTCCAAAACATCAAACGCCATTTAATTCATGGTGTGCCACGACGGATCGGTTAAATTGTATTGTTTAAGTTAGCAAATATATCCAGAAACTCTTACCAGTCTGAATTTCTGGTACGAGCATTTTCGTCCTCATGTTGATGCTCCTCTTGTTGCACATGTAGTAATATGCACGTGTAATCAGATGCATCAGCACATTCTATCACATCGGCACTCACTATGTATGCATAATGAGTATGTATAATGTAGTTTCTTGAATAATAAATCATTCGATCATTTACACAGCAACGTGTAACATGGTGGCAGCGGGTTAAGCCATTTTAAAGCGTTTTAAAGAATCATGGCTTCGCCTACCTTTCCATTCCCGTCTCTGAAAACGACGGGCGACGATAAACATGACATGGAAGTGTACATCGAAGATTTAGTGGATTATTGTGTTATGCAGAACTGGTACGACCCAGCGAAGGAAAGTGATGAACAGAAATGGACTAAACCGGACAAAGCGATGGCCTGCCTTTGAGCATCTCTGTCTCCAGCAGCGAGATCGATATACAAGTACAGTTTGGGGCTGACCGAAGAGAATCAGAAGAAACCTCACCTAGTTGTGGCTGCGTTGAAAGAATTTTATGGTGCTAGTATCGGGGTTTCTGGCGAACGACAGAAATTTCTCGGCCTCATTCAAGACGAAAGTGAGTCTATCGCTTCGTGGGAAACAAGAGTCCGCAACCAGGGCGCACAATGCGAGTACGAGAATTTTGCTGACGAGCTCGTGAGAGATCAGTTCATCGCTGGTTTAGCATCCGAAACGCTTCGCGTCAAACTGATCGGCAAAGGCCACAGGCATCGGGACGTCTCACAAACAAAGGTTACCTTGAAAGAAGTGGTCGAAACTGCGAAATGCTTTGAAGCCACTACCTACGCCAACCAATTGATGAAGACTGCTAGAGGCAATCAAGAACAGGTGAACTTGATACAGTGGCAAAACGAAAGTTGTGCGAGCTCAGATTGATACCGCATCCACGTGCAACACTATGCCTGAAAGTTTGTTGCGAAAGCTGTTTCCCAGCGCTAAGATTTCAAAGACAAAGACCACAATCAGCATGTATGGAGATCAGACTTTGCGGCCAAAGGGTCGGGTAACTCTGTGTTGCGAAAGGAAAGGGAAACTACACCTCTTAGAGTTCCTAGTAGTAGACATCCCACAAGGAAAACCACCACTTCTCAGTGGTCGAGATGCACAGGCTCTGCACTATTTAATGATCTATGCAGACGAAACTCGTGCAGTTGACAGAGAGGGCACCGATAGCAAGAAAGCGACGCCCCGTTCACCTCTCCAACCTGGAACGATTACAAAGGAAGATGTTCTAGAACACTACGCCAGCGTGTTCAGACCAGGCCGCGGAAAACCACTAGGCAGCCCCTTGCATATCGAAATGGACCCTGATGTCACCCCTGTCCACGCCCCAAGGCGTCGAGTTCCAGTGGCCAAACTTGACAGAGTAAATGACGAACTAAAGAGGCTCTGTGATGACGGAATCATCAAGCCAGTAACAGAACCTACGGAATGGCTCTCCAATATTCTGGTCAAAGAGAAACCTAATGGAAAGCTGAGGATATGCATAGACCCAAGTCAGACGATCAACAAGACGATCAAAAGACCGATCTACACCATCCCAACAATCGAAGAGAAGCTACCACTATTGACAAAGGCGAAAGTATTTACTATTGTGGACGTATTGGAAGCCTTCCACACCATCGTATTGGATGACGATTCGTCACTGCTCACCACATTCCTGGGGCCAAACGGACGTTATTGTTACACACGCATGCCATTTGGTATCTCTTCGGGACCAGAAGAATACCAACGTCGACAGCACAAGTTCCTGGATGGTCTCCAGGGTATCATTAACATTGCTGATGATATCTGCATATTTGGATGTGGTGACACCAAAGAAGAAGCGGATATTGACCATGACCGAAATTTGATCGCCCTATTAGACAAGTGCAGTGACTATGACCTACGACTTTCCGCGAAGAAGCTGCAATTCAAGGCCAGCTCGGTTACCTTCATGGGACACAAACTTACTGACAAGGGCGTGGAGCCTGATCCGTCTAAGGTGACAGCCATAAAGGAAATGCCAAGGCCAACAGACAAAGCCGCTGTTCAACGTTTTCTGGGCATGTGTCAGTATCTCAGCAAATTTTGTTGGAACCTGTCTGAAACCGTCCTACCCCTCAGGGATTTAACCAAACAAGACGCAGTGTTCGCATGGTCCAACACGCATGAAAACTCGTTCAACTCAGCAAAGCAACTCATTGCCTCAGCAACTGTTCTTCGATACTATGACCCGTCTTCTCCTGTAACCCTCCAAGTTGACGCGTCAGAGAATGCCATTGGAGGAGTACTTTTGCAGGACAGCCAACCAGTGTGCTTTACCTCGCACACTCTTAGCGCCACGGAAAGGAACTATGCCCAGATCGAAAAAGAATGCCTCGCGATAGTCACCTGCATGAACAAGTGGCATCAATATCTTTACGGAAAGAGCAACATCACAGTTCACACGGATCATCAACCTTTGGAGGTGATCTTCAAGAAGCCTCTGAATCTGGCCCCACGCAGGTTACAAAGGATGATGCTAAAACTCCAACGGTATCAGTTCACAGTCAACTATAAGAAAGGGAAAGAACTATACGTAGCAGACACTTTGTCGCGTGCAGCCGTCAACGATCCAACTTTAATTGACATTCAGCAAGCCGAAGTGTTTCGCCTTGAGCTAGCTGAAATGAACCTCAAACCGAGTCAGGTTACAGCTGACACACTACAACGCATCAGAACTGAAACCAGCAAGGACCCCGCCATGGCAGCTCTGTATGAAACAGTAATGAATGGTTGGCCTGACGAGAGGAAAGAAGTTCCTGAGCCACTCAGGTTGTATTGGAGCTACAGGGACGAAATCTCGGCATACGACGGTGTCCTTTACAAATCACACCAAGTTATCGTGCCTACTTCGTTGAGACCCGAGATGCTCAAAAAGATCCACAAGGCACATCAGGGTCCTGATAGCAGTATACAACGGGCCCGTGAAGCTCTCTTCTGGCCTGGGATGCAAGCTGCCATTTGAGAAGCGTGCTTGGCCTGTGGAATTTGTGCTCAGTATCAGGCTGAACGGCCAGTCAAACCCATGCTCTCGCATGATGTACCCTCACGGCCCTGGTCCAAGATAAGTGTGGACCTGTTCCAACTCGACGGAAAGCATTATCTTGTGATGGTAGACCATTACAGTGATTATTTTGAGCTAGACTCTCTGAGGAGTACAACAGCTAGCGCCGTTATCAAAGTTATGAAACGAAATTTTGCCCGTCATGGCATCCCAGACGAGTGCATCAGCGACAATGGGCTGCAATTTGATAGCTACGAGTACTCGCGATTCGCCCGGGATTACGGTTTCAACCTTGTCAAGTCATCTCCATACTACAGCCGCGGTAATGGGAAAGCGGAATCCGCTGTAAAAATCGCCAAGAATATCCTGAAGAAGTCACGTCATGAAGACCCATATCTTGCCCTCTTGGCCTATAGGAACACTCCTCAGCAAGGACATGCTTACTCACCAGCGCAGAGACTTATGTCCCGAAGGCTACGTGACCTTATTCCCATGGCTACAAGTCAACTTCGACTGCAAACAGCCTCGCCAAGATTGGTTGTGCAGGATATTGTAGGAAGAAGACACCGATCAAAGATGCAGTATGACAAGAAGGCATCAACGCTACAGAGGGAGTTCTCACCAGGGGAGAAAGTATTTGTGAAGCCTAACCCCAAGAATAAACACAAACCATGTATTTACGGCGAAGTAGTCGGAAACCCAGCTCCAAGGGCTTGCCTGGTAAGCACCCCGTTGGGGCCGATTCGTCGAAACCACAGTCAGATCAGGAAAGCCCACACGAAGCCTGCTCACCACTATCAAGCAGAGCCGGCCGACTTGGAAACAGCATCTTTACCTGGGGCAGAGACGTGCCAACGGAACAAAACCAACAGTCAACCCAACCGATTGCAGAACAAAACCAACAGACGGACCAAACAGCCGTAGAGCAAAACCAACAGGCGGACCAACCAAGGCCGGGGCGCTGGATCTAGAACCTACACAACCGAGTGTCACGCAACGGAGATTGACAAGACATAGAAATATGCCTTCTAGGTTTAAAGACTATGTTATGAACATTGTGCACTCTCTCAGACCAGTCAAATGAACATTAACATTGACCGAATGTTTCATGATCACCGTTATTTTACTTTGTATATATCTTTCTTTCCTGTTTCTTTCAAAAGGGGAAGGGTGTTGCACATGTAGTAATATGCACATGTAATCAGATGCATCAGCACATTCTATCACATCGGCACTCACTATGTATGCATAATGAGTATGTATAATGTAGTTTCTTGAATAATAAATCATTCGATCATTTACACAGCAACATGTAACACTCTTCTAATTCTCCTTCTTCTTCCACACCTTCTTCGCTGGAAGAAAACTCTGGTTCGAACTGGTATGGCCGGATCACATTTTGAGGGATATTTTCATCGTCAATAGAAAGACTTGATTGAGATGAATGCGAAGAGGTTTCGTCATCAGACATTTCGAAGCGGCTGAAACTAAACTAGCTCAATATACTCAGTTCAGCTCGCTAAACTCCTCATGCAAAACAAAAGCGAAGCAATGTGGCATCATGATCTGACGTCACATCTTAATCCGCTGGCCGTTTAAGCTCCCGCGATGAAAAGGGAACATGGCGTATGCAATCCGAAGCTTTGGATCGATTTTTTCATGAAATCATTCATCATCGATATAAATTATCGCTGTCAAATTGATCCATCCTATGTTAACATCAATACAAAAAATAGTAAAATTAGCCTTGAGTTCCCCTTTAATATGACGTTTTATTGTAAGTACTAGATATGACTGACTACAATTTGGTAATTTCTTGAAATTCTTGACCATGTTTGCATGCAGTATTGTTACCTATACCTATAAGGTACATGTATCACTATATCTCAAAAAGAACCATTTGCAAGATTTCACATGGTCAGGACCATGCATAGTATTTCGAGTGTGAACAGTATCAGTGGATTGACCTTTGCATGCAACATACAAGAATTGAAAAGTCAATTTGTATGTGGCTCCCAAGGCTGTGGTCTAAGAAAAATTACAAGGAGCCCAAAGGTTCCTAACTATGAAATCCTGGATGCCCAGCACTTAAGCTTATTATGAAGAAAGTAAGTTTTTCCAGTCACCCAAAGGGAAAATTAGTTACCGGTAGTCACCTGTGGCACCCGTGTGCCTCTAAAATCAGCATTGTGCTGATTTGAAGTGATCTTGGGACTTGCATTTGACATATGATGCAACTGAGATGCAATGTTTAACTCAAGCAGCAGTGTTTAGTTCAAGTTGTTTAAGTGTATCCCTACTGGCTCACAAATTATATTTTTATCTAGCATGTGGCATAGTAAGCATAACACACTATACAATCAAAGAAGAGAATGTTTTTTTTGATAATTATCTTTAACTCATGCTGTTGCCAGGGTGGGATGGTTGTTTAAGAAACACTGATACCTTAGTTTATTCTAAGTAGTTTTTTTGAATTTTGAGAGAGACCAGAAACACTTCTGATATTTTCTACTAGTGAGACTGTCATGTTGTGTCTGTAATATGAACTTTCTGGTGATTTTTTACTTCAAAGAACAACTGAAAAGTTCTATTTACAAATGTGTCTTGTAGGAAAAAGATTTCGCTCATATTGAGAGTGAGGTCTGTGACAATGTTATACCCACAAATGGTAGCAAAGCAGGCCAAGAGGACAATCATTCTTACCTTCGGCAGTTGTTGCTGTCATTTCTGAAGCATTTGCTAGCACATTGTCATAGTCCAGACTCAGTGGTAAGTAAGACTGAAACAATTGTGACTGCTGGTACATTAGGCAATAACAAGTGAACCAAAATAGCTGTCCTACAGAAATTGCAATTGAACTCAATTCCAAAGAACTGAGACTTTCTGTCATCAATACTCCTGCATGTTCCTCGAGATTGTAAGCAAAGTGTACGGTGAAAAATATTGACAACTGCCATTGAGTTATTCTGTTTCTGGAAGGTGAATTTAGATCTGCAGCTGGTATCAGTCATAGCTGATTTAACAAGCTCAGGAAATTAAATTGCTGAGCTCTGAAGCTTGGAAGTCTGAAAGTAAAAGACAATGGGAAATGTGGAGTGGCCATGAATGTCAGGAGTCATATAAACCTGTCACCCTGATTTTACTATTGCAAAGGAGGTACATGTATAAGGGCTCAAAGAAAGTGCTATCTGGTTGTCTGGTACAAGTAGATTCTCCCTCTGGGCAAGTACCTTTTCATTCTCACTTGCCTGATAGGTAAGGGATCAGGCAAGTTGTCTGCCAACTAAAATAATCATTACAAGAGCAAACTGAGTCTTGCCCAGGGCAAAAGATAATTGTCCTAAGGGCAAGCTGGAATTAAATGTTTTTTTTTTTGGAGCCCTGGGTATACATGTAGAACCAAAATTTGAGGTCAGATCATAGTCAGATTTATCAATTTTAAATTCATGTACAAAAATGCAGATATGGCAATCCATGTTCTCTTTTTCCTATTTGTAGAATGATACTGCCACAAAAGTTCTTCAGAACCATTTATTCCTCTTACTTCCTTGTGCTGGTGAAGTAATGGATCAAGCTTATAGATTGTTAACACGCTACACAGGATCAGCAGCTAGTTATGTCAGAGATAAACTGCAAGGTACTGTTGAAGTGACTCCACAGGATTGATATTGTTAGTGTGGTAGGAGTTGTAAAATAACTGTTAAATATAATGGAATAGAATTATACTCAGTTGAAACTGGAGGTTAGTCTCCATTCCTTTTTAACTTGGGAAATATTATTTTCCAAGTTGTAGTGGTGAAGTGATTTCACTCCTGCACCACGTCACTCCTTCACTCCTTCACTCCTTCACTCCTTCACTTCTTCACTTCCTGTTAGACATTTGAAACCCTGGAGGGGAACTCCCATATGAAAATGTCAGGGATGCTCGTCGGAAAATTTGAATTTAGCTCCTAAAGGAGACTAATATGGGAGTTGCTTGAGCTTCATTAGACCCCTAAAAGATACCACTTGAAGTGCCTATGAAGTGAAAAATAATTGCTGCTGATTTGAAAGGCTTTTCAAAGTAAAGAAGAATGGCGTTTTCCTTTTTGGAATATCTTTTTTCGTTTTAGAGATATTCATGTTTTGTATGACACGTTTTGCACCTGTCGTGCCGTTGCCATGACAGCAGTTATGCCACTGGTCCTGTTTTAACTAAAACTAACATTACCAGATTTTATCTTAAACAAGGATCATCCACTCCCAACAATCTAATGGGGAGAGTTAAGACAATATGGGAATCATGTGTGTTCTGAGCAAGACCCTCAGTCCCTTTTCGAAGGGTTGCAAATTGGCATATTTGGTTTTTCACAGAAAGAGACTGGAGCCAAAAGTGTTGCCATGGCAACAACACAGAAGGTGTCATTTTGTTTCTTTTGTGATGCACATTTGTGGTGCCAAGTTTGAAGAACACTGCTCCAATATTTCTAGAGATATTCTTGATTCAGGGTTTTACTGTTCAAGTGGAACCACCTGTGACGCTATCACTTTCCTCATTTGCATAATACAAAAACGTAAATATTCCTGGAATGAAAAAAGATGTTCCAAAAAGGGAAATGCCATTCTTCTTTACTTTGAAAAGCCTTTCAAATAAGCAGCAATTATTTTTTACTTCATAGGCACTTCAAAATGGAATAGGTTTGATTACTAGCCACTGTTCAAGAAATTATCCCGTGTGCAGTTGTAGACTTGAGAGATCAGCGGAAATCCAACCTAAAAACAGAAATTAAATGAGAGTGTTTCTTTTAATTATTGTTTCTTCGAGTGCACTCTAAAGGATACTTTGACAGCTAAAAATGGTGACATTTCGTCGTCAACACCTTAAGTGAGACCAGAATCCTTGATTTGTACCCGAGACAATGACCTTCCCTGACCTTTTCATATAGGAGTTCCCCCCTGTTTTTGAACATCTGCAGTCACTTGCAATGCACTGTGTCAATTTAGTCATTCTTTGAATTTTCTGATGCAAGTACTCGATATTTTACCACAGAAATACCCTACATAGAATAGATTTTCACACGAACATTTTTGTAAATAGAAGCTACCTGTAATTAAATGAATAGCTCGTTTCCCGAAGGTGCCCACTCATACAGGTTTAACCATACTTGATTGCCAAAAAAAGAGGGCATTGAAAGTCACAAAATTGACGAGCTGTACGAATTTTTGAATGATTCAAGCCATGATTAAATGTTTTAGACGATCAACAGTCAAGAGAATTGAGGAGAATTCAAACGACTTGTTCTGCTGTTTATTTATATGAGATATTGTGCTGTCCGTGTGGTATAGTGACTCTATGCTGAACACATTTTTTTTAAATTTCTAAGATGACAAAAGGTAACAAAGAGAGAAAATATTACTGATACTGGCTGGGAAAATAAAGAACGAAAAAAATGAGAGGAATGAAAATGAGAGTTATTACTTGCTTTGGTGATGGGACAAGAAGCGGTACCTTCTTTATAATTGTCTTGGTCTCTCGGACCGATAGCTTCATGAATGTTTTCAACACTGTTACATCTCCTTGTGTATTCTCTTACTGTTGCGTTTTGCACTATTTAAAACTTAACCTATGGATTAAAACCTCGAGTCAGTGGCATCAAAATTGTAACTGGTTACAGACAATCCATTTTCTAAGTTGAGTGGCTAATAGCCACTTTGATTTGTCTCCCTTTTACTTTCAATTCTGTTTTGGAATTACATTTCATTGCATGGTTTATTGGAGAGAATAAAAACACAACAACAAGTGTTGAGAAATTGCATTGCCTTATTTATGATTTTGCGTCATCAAATGCAAACTCTGCAAACTTCAGTCCAAAGAAAACTTTTACCTGTTTCACGTAAATATACCCGTAATTTCATATCTGAAACAATAAAATTGATGTTGTACCTTTATTTACCACCTCATATACAGTGTACATAGTAATTTATTTACAATGGACTTATACATGTATACAATTACCTCAGTAACTCTTTGTAGTATTATTTGACTAGTAAGTTTGACTTGTAAAATCAAGAGCAAATAATCTAATAATTATTGTTTTAGTACATGTAGAATTCTACATGAGCATGTAACTGAAATTTCCTTCAATTGACCATTGCCAATCATTTCTCTACTTTGTAGTAAACACCATGCTATAGAGAAATTGCGAGGAGTGAATTGTCATTTTAATTTTCCGCACTGTTAGCGTTCTTATCAATTTCTTCGACAATTTAGAGCTTAAAAGTCCAGAAACTGTTAATATCCTCCTCTGAGTTTTCTGTGGAATGAAATTATCCCTTTGCTTCTGGATGTTCCCTCCTTAACTTCTGTAAAATGAGAAAACATTGCTATTTCATCTAATTATGACCTGCAGCTACTGCACACTAATGGCTGATAGTGTACGAGTAGATCAGCCAATCAGATTGCAGCATTTGCATTAGTATACTAGAAGAATTCTACTAATTATTGTTAGGTGAGGATAGTTCACAAGGTTGTTAGTCATGATATTTATGAAAGTCCAAGTGTCTACATGTATTGTTTAGTTTTGCATTTTTTTTTTTAAGTTAACATGTTCAACAGTTATGATTATATATAAATTTAAACTTGTGACTAGTTGCAACTATATGTATTTTAGTACTAAAAGTCAAATAAACTTCATTTTCAGGTGTAGTATATCAGTCTGTAGCAGGTTCTACATTATCTCTACTTGTTCATTCTTTATTGCTCTTGCCACTGGAGACCATCAAGCCATTACTGCCATCATTCCTGGCTCTTCTACCATCTATAGATAGACTAAATAAGGCTCTCCCTTCAGCAGTGGTACTAGAGGAACAAGAGCTAGAGTGGCCTATTCAAGGTAAGCTTGACATCTTTTAAACTTTGTCACTAACCACTGGGCCAGCAACCTTTTTAATCTACAAGCTTGGGAAAGGTTTCGACAGGCCAACTTGGAGGCTTTCTTTCTTACATCCCATTCTGAAGAAGCATTTGCTTTAGCTTTTACCAACCACAGTTTACCAACTACCAGTTACAGAACATTGTACACTGAATGATTGATACCAGCAGTGCCAATTTTTATGTAAGGAAAAACAACATACATGTACCATACATTTGTGGTGTAAAGTACATGTAGTTTAAGTATTGATTCTCTCAAATGATTTGACTCTAATTAGAAACATAGAAAATATCTTCTTGAATTGAACAACAACAAAAAAAAACAACAAAAAAACCAGAGATCATTAAGTTTATTATGTTCAAAAAGTCAGTTTTGGAAACTTAAATTTGAGAGCACTTGTGCAGGTGAATTTCATTTAATTGGCATTCATTTGCCCGGAGACAACTTTGCACACTCCATATTGCAGACCTTTGTTTTCAGGGCCTACATGTACACTGTATGTAGTAACCCAGTTTCTGAAAGTTGAAGTACATTATTGGGTTACAATTAAAATGGCCACCAGTGTTAGCTGAATGATGAAGCAAACACTCATATACAGCGTGTACATGTCTAGAAAAGAAAGCAGACAATCTTTAGAACAAACTTTGAATGAATGTTAATTCCACAATTTGAGAAGAAATGAATTTATGACTTGTTGATTGGCATTTGCTAAAATAATGAGTTGCAGATTTCCTAATGAGTGTTCCGGGCTTGTCGTTAATTTCAGCATCCATCGATAAGTTTCAATGTCAAAAGCAAAAAGATTACGATTAATTTGGTTGACAGAACAAAAAGATATTATCCTGTGACGATTTTACAATTATAATGGTTCTTACTTACTTCTGGAATGAGAAGATACATTTTAATGAAACTAAATGTTTTCTCTTCAATGTTATCAGGGTTTTCGCTTATTCACATTAATAACTAACACGAATTGTAGTTGAAGAAAAGGGAAATTATTTTTGTTCAAGATAACTTAAGTGAGGTATATGAGGTCTTGAGCGTTTTAATGTATTAAACACAACGACTTTCATAATTGAAAAATAAAGACTGACGTGGATGTTGCCAGTTTGTGATTTTTAGTCCGGGTTTGGAGCAGAGTGTGACAGTTACATACATACATCAACCAGGGTTGTTTTAGAGTGCATGATGTTCAGTGTAATGGTGGCTAGTTATGAACGAGATGAGCCTTCAGTTTTGAAACAGTTCATGAGTTAGTAGTATGCAAATGAAATGGGATATTTTTATTTTTAGTTACAAAGGTAACTTGATACTTTTGTTTTTCACAAGGAGTAAACTCAATTAGAGGTCACTAATTGTTGCTTCTAGTTCTTAGGACATGTTTTAGAGGAGACAAGACTATTTAAATTTGAAACAGTTCTAACGTTTACAATGAAGTGCAGGTAACGATTGTTTTGTTCTTGTGGCATGCAAATATAACGAGATATTTTTATTTTTTAGTTACAAAGGGTAATTTGACACTCTTGTTTTTCACAAGGGAATAAATTCAATTAGAGCTGACGAATCGTCACCACTTGTTCCCACGAGATGTTTGCTATCTTTAGTTACAAATCATAACTTAACAGTCTTTTCTTTTTTATATGGGAGTAAATTCAGTTAGAGCTGACAAGTTATCGGCTATTGTTCCCAGGATATTAAACAAAAAAGAAGCTTTCATTTATGGATGGTTTTTATGTCTCTGCAGTGGCAGTTTAATATTTTTATTTGATGGGCATTTTATGACATTCTTTTCAGTCCGATATTTTTAAAGGTAAAAATTATGAAAACTGTTAAAATGTTCTTTGAAGACTGTGTGGCACCAAGTTAAAGTGCAATTTAATTAAATCAGACTTTCAACGTGTCAGAGAGGTTTTTTTCTCATTCTTTCTATTTTTGGTGAAGTAGTGTTGTTGCGTTGTGTTGTGTAAAAAGAGTAAACTTACGACTCGTATAAAATGCGAAAAGTTCTCTTAAGGACGTTCATGCTAATTGTTTCTGCGCATCCTTACTGCGCACACAAATTCACATACCACGTCTACATCGAGCGCACGCTAAGTACTAAAATGAACAATGATAGGGCAGATGGCCATTGCTATAGCTTTGCATGGAATTAACGATCTTGGACGTTTGGTGACCCCTACTTTTCTCACCAGAAACAGATTTTATTTACAATTATTACCACATTCAAAAAGGGACAAAAAATCAATGTGGGAAGTTAAAAAAATTTCAAGATTTCTGTCCATGGGGCATCAAATCCTGCCATCTTGCGGCTGCAAGGCGTGTGAAACTATGGTCGCTAAATGCGGAGTTGTTCTATTAAGGAACCTCGTCAGTTGACTAACTTCACTTAATAGGTCCACTTAAACAATATTTGGCAGGCAACATTTCACTTAAAAGATCTACTTGCAATATTTTTGGGGTTACAGACACTGTGGCCTTATTCACTAACAAAGCCCAATTTTTTCAGATTTAGGGTGTTCTTCCGGGCATGTTCTCTCCAAAACAAAGCTGGTGACCCCCCATTTTTTTCCTTTTTAGCAAAAGTAGATTATTACCTTTCTGCATGGCAACATTTTGGGTGCAAACGTCCTTAACTTGAGTATTTTTGAGCAAAAATTCCTCTTAGGGGTTGGAAGGGCTATGTGATCGGTGAGTGAGGGTGTTATGCATGTGCGCATGTCACACCTATCACAGTGTGGTTTGTATCAAAGAACGAGTCAAATTGCCTGTTAGAAAATAAGATGGTATCTACATTAATCTGGAGACGTGTCAGATTACTGTAGTTTGTTCAGTCAAACATTTTATGGCTTACTATTTAGTTATCTCACCATTACCCATGTAACATCATATGTACATCGTAAATTCCCAGTGTCTTTCTTGCTGTATGTTGCAACCAAAAAAACGTGTCAAATAAACCAAATCATTACTGTAAACAGTTCTATGAGTACTCCTGTCTCCGAGACTTTTAGTTCACAAAAAAGTAACTCTTGCACGCCTTGCGTGCCTATGTTTAAAAGTAGATATCGCATAAAATATCACAAAAGGATTCAATGGGTAGCAGATAAGTAAGCACAAAATTAATGATTATAACGTTTCTTTCTGTAAACTGTTTACCGTTTTGTTTTCTTTTGTCCACGTACCACTGAAAGAAAAAGACTTTTCATTCCCACATTGAAGACATGGCCAGTAAACACACCTGGTAGTCTCTTTCAAAGCTTTCAGCGTCTTCACTTTCCTTGAAATCTGGGCTCAGAACTTTTCTCTCTTTCATCCCTTTTAGTGCAGAGTGCACTATTGGGATGGTTTAGGTGGCTGCTGTTCGGTCAGGCGCTAACACTATAACACAATAGGGTGCAAACTTTAAGGGCCCATTAACCGATTGATGCGCGTGCTCGTGTGTGTGTTGCCTAGGAGGTGAAATTTCACTTCCAGTTACTCACGTCAGCCTGAGCGTGGAAAATAAAAACAACTCAATAACTTGCAAATTCGCCTACAGTTTAGATGTTTTTCTTTGTGTTTTACAAAATGCAAAGCAAAAGAAGTACAAGCAAACACAACATAAGAGAAGGACAAAAAAAAAGAGCAATAGAAAGAGAAAAAGAAACTCCGTGTACCTTTGTTTGATCTGACCAAAGCGCGCTGGGGGTGTAAATTGCGTGCGCGCTGAGAGGGTAAGTTCCAATATATATATCGGGTGCACTTCCGGTTTCTTTAAATGCTAAAGGAAATGCAGTTTTTCATTAAATCCAGTCTTTTTCGACAAATTTTGATTTAAGCCAACGGTGGAAACAAAGCTATGCATTCCTTTCTGGAAATCATGCTTTTTTCAGAAAATTATGAACTTTTCAATATTTTGAAATTCTCTCAAAATCTGACCTTTTAGAAATGAAACAAAATCTATGCATAGGGTAATGAGGATTTAAATAAAAATATTAAATGAATGAAAAAAATCTCGATAAAGTAATTTGCCTAGGAACCTTTGCATTTTTCTGTATTGGTCACATGACCATGGGCGTGGCCTGATAACATCATCACTGGTGTTACTGATCATGAAAAAGTTAAAACACATGAAATAGCTCTGAACTAACTAAAAATGATGAGGTTATATGAGAATAAATTTTCCTCAGCAACAGCTTGAAAAGATTAGTTAATGGGCCCTTAATGTTTGTTTAATTAATTAATTTCGATTAATTAATTTGCATTGTGGTAAGGGAGTGGGGTAGGTACCTCTGTTTACTACGTAAAACATATTATGCTTACGTTACTTTTATGATAACATCACAAACCTATATATGTTTTTGCAAATCTCTTGCTATCCTAGTGGTGCTATTCTCTTGAGAACAAAATCAATTTGCTCGAAACACATGCGCAGATAACTTAGCCTTCAGTGTCCAGTTCTGGCCCTCTCTCTGTCACGCAACACTACCGTTGCGTTACTTGACGGAGAGAGGGCCAGAACTGGACTATTTTGACCGGGGATAGCAGCTGTATTTCAGGTAACATCAGTTCTCCCTTTTTTAGTGCAAATAACGCTACTGTGACTGCGTATCATCTGGAATCACCCCTAGCTCGATTGAAGAAATTTTGTCTGCTGTTTTATAACTATTGCATGTTTGCCAGGGCTCAAATAAAGAATGCTTCTCCTTAGTGGCTTATCTATTTCCTCTTCTATGAAGGGAGCAAAAAGTTCATATTCAGCCGAAACACTCCCAGGTTATGCTGATGTTAACTGGCTGCCTGGCTCCGCTAGCCCCTATGGTTATTCCAGGCAGCTAGTGACTCTCTCACCGATGTAGGGTATAATTTCGACCATGTAACGATCTGTACCTTAAGAACTTCTCGTTGAAATGCTCCTCAGTTGTATTAATCGATAGTATTGTATTTTAGTTTGATGTGAATAAGAATGAACTATTCTGTGACTGGACGTGACTATTTGATAATTAGATTAGTTCTTGTTTTTCTGTGAACTGAAGATTTGCGTTTGGAGTAAAACAAAATCGTTCCTCTTCGATTTTTCATGAGATATTTAGCTTTATTCCATTTATCTCCAGCAGTAAGGAACAAAATACACATCTTTCCTATATTTTTGAGGAAACAAGGGTATCATGTTGCATGGCTCAGTAAGGAAATCAAAAGTATAAAGTTACATACGTCGGAGTGAAAAATAAAATTGTCATATTTGCCACTTCTACGTATTATTGAATTTAAAATGACTGAAACTCAGCATAAAACATCTCAATAAAATTCAAAGCCGTCTTGACAAACGATAATTGTAAGTTATTTTTGGGCCTGGAAAGAAAATACAAACATGAAACTTACACATTGCTAAGATTATGTCTTATCAAGTTTTTTTCTGCTCATATTCTGCAAGAGGAAAAGGCCTAGTTGACTACTAAGGGAAAGAACGGCAGGGGTGAGGACCTATGTGACTACTGTATCAAAGCCGTAAATTACACTCTGCACTATCTGAGATTGTCTCACTAGTTGTAATATATGGCAACGCAATATGTATAATGTCTCATACTTTGTTCAGTAAATCACTGTCACCGACATCTAATGTGGCCATCCTGGCTTAAACAAGCAAGCGCTCTAGAAAAGGTCGAAAGACTAGGAAAACTAGAAAGGATTGGGGGGTCAAGATTGCATTCGCTAGCGTCGAAGATGTGGGAAATGGACAGATGTCATTCATATCAGAGGATCACAATAGGTCTCAAAGACCTCATACGGTCTCATGATACTAACGTAGTCAAGTGATAATGGACATGTTTGATAGAACCTGACAGTGTACAGAGTTGTTGCTATACATTACTTGAAACCTGACACAGCTATACGCACAGAAGGTTCATTTCTGCCCAACTTGCGGCTTTTGCACTGGTCAATTTATGAAGTCAATTGAATTCCCGTATCCCGCTCTGTTCCCCTTGTGAGTCCCGCATCCCAAGCCCATAAAAACACTAAATCCCACTCCTGCTCGTAATCGTAATTCCCGCTTCCTGCCCCTGTTTTCAGCTCAAATCCCAAATATCATGGTGAAAAAAAAGCCAAATCCCGCATCCCACCAAACCTATTGGGGACCCTCTGGGAGCTCCTTTTCATAAATTTTTTTTCAAACATAACTGAATGTAATTAAGTTTATGCCTCCAAAGTTCTACTATTCTTACTGCATTTGTACTAGCTTTGTGCTACTGTGCTTGTAGAGATGGCAAATCTACAGTGTATAGTATTTAACAAAATTATGGTGTTTTTTTTTACCTCTTTACTTCAAGGTGTTCCTGAGAAGATTGATCCAGCCTCACTCCCTGTTACTGAATCAGTATCAAGTTGGGTGTGGTTGATAGATCTTGAGAGGGCTTTGGCTCTTCTGGTAGGACAAACATTAGGAAGCATGCTGGCAGGCCCTGGTGTGTCTCATGAAGAGAAAGAATGTGAAAAGTGGCTCAGTTCTCCACTCCTGTGGAATGGTCTAGAAGACAGAGATCCTGAACGAGGTACTTGGTTTTTTTAATTAATTTTGCTCCTTATCAGGAATAATAATTGACTAGGGAAGAAAACGTTAGTGGTATTGCCCCAGCACAGTTAAGCAAAAAAAAGGTTCACCAACCCAAAGAAAATGAACCGCCTAATTATAGTTGAAATCAAAACTGAACTGAGATGATTCAGATCAGAAATTAATTGCAACACATAAATGTCATGGTTGAGTGACTAACTGTTGATCCTTGTGATCAATTTGTTTATTTCGCTGACAGAAAAAGTCATGGTGGTATCGCTCTCCAGTCTTCAGAATGACTCAGTGCCTGATAAGGTTGAAGTGACAAAGTTTAATCTTCCTGCTGACATTTTATTGCTGCTGGATTTGGCTCACGGCCCTGAATCTGATGCTGGTCATAATCTTTGGGTGAAAATGCAGAACTATGCCAAAAACAGAGGTGCAGTATGGTATTCTTTTTATTTCATCTTTGAGCATGTCAATCTAGTTCTTTGCTTAATTTTTACTTTATTATTAATTATTGTGAAGGTTACACTGGATCCTAAATTGTTACCAGTTTTGTAAGAGCATTGAGATTATACTCAAGTAATACGCTAGAAATAAATTATTATTGTTATTCTTATCGTCGTCATCATCATTATTATTGTCATTATCATTAACATTATTATTATAATTCTAATTCTGATTCTAATACTGGTAGTAAGAGTTAGGTAATTATTACTGTACTACTGGTGGTACATGTATAGCGTTACATTTTAAGAACTTTCTTGTGCACAAGCAGGGCTCCCAACTGAGTAATAAAATGTAATGATGTGAATTTTCCTTTTATACACACTTGCTGAAGGCTCAGAATATACTGAAAACTTGAAGTCAGTTGCAGGAAATTTCACAGTTTGCCACTTGGAAACATGGAAATTTAACATGCACATATTAATATAGCACATTATTTATTGACCTTTGTAGACTGGGACACAAGTGAGGTTGTGAATATTCCCCTTCTGGATACTGCGACTCGCTTCACATTTTCCTCTCTATTAAAACACAGTGGACTCTTACCAGCAGCTCTCAGAAACTCCAGGTGAACTAAGACATTATTTTCCTGGGAATTTGTTTTGTAGTGGTTTACCAACTGTTCAATGAAAATCAAACTCCCTCTTACAGGGCATTACTTGGTGGGTGGTGGTGGGGGGTTGAGGAGGAAACTGAAGAACCATGGCAGAGTATTTTTGACAAACCTCAACTGAGATGTTTGGAAATGTGGTCAGACACTGTCTTGAGTGTTTGAAATATCTTCTCAATCAAAACTGAAACTGAAGAGGAAATGGAGGAATCAAATCACAAAAATCTGTTCTAATTAAGATCACATCACAGTCACAATTTTGTTTTGAGCTGAGGTTTTAGTTCTTTTGAAGTATTCTGAAAAGTATGTGACTGTGTATTTATTGGAGTAATCACTGAGGGGAGCTTGGTCACAGGGAAATGCTTTCAAGAAGATCTTTATCAGTTTAACTGCCTGCATACATGTACATCATCTACGTCCATTGCAGAATTCAAACTACTAGATAAAATTTGAATGCTTTGCCGAATTACGTGAACCTCTCAATTAATCCAGTAGATTTGTATTAATGGTTCAACATAGTGAGTTTGGGTTAAGGCTAGGGATGCAGATTAGGATTAGTTTCTATGGCTCAAGGTTAATTAGAGAAAGGTTTTAAAATTTAGAGAAACTATCCCATTCACTAACAGGAAGTACATGTAAGCCTTGAAGATGCAAAATTAGGTTGTCTTATCATAAAGGTAACCACATTAAGGCTGTTTGAGTTTCTTTATTATTTACCTGATTTGTCTATTGACCGTTTAATTAAGCTATGAGGATTCAGAGTGACAGATGGGGTGTGCATGTACAGTAGGAGAAAGTTGCAACTTTTTTTTGCCTTAATTGCATTTTACCAGTAATTTTTGCATGTATGTACACGTAGTTTGATTTATTGTGAAAACCTCTAACCCCCTAAAGATAAAGCTGGAGCATGACATAATTATTATTTCATAAATCTCATAGTACCTGTTTGTTGAGTCATTATAGCAATTTTTTTATAATATTTAGCTCAAATTAATATAATTATAAGATTTTTATGCAGATTTGTATAATAACATGAATACAAGAACTTTGAAAGCCTTACTCCTTTACATGTAGGTCCAAGGAAATGATTGAAATATACAAGAGCGTGTACTGTCTCCGTCAGCGATTGCTGTCTCTTAAAGACGGAACTAAAATTAAAAAGTCAAGTGGTATGGACATTTCTGGTGAACAGTCCTCTAGTGAACATTCTGAAGAGGAGGAATCATCATTGTTACAGCAAGAAGCTTCAAGCAGTGGTGAGCTAGTGTATGCATTGTTTGAAACTTAGGGTAAATTATTTGGATACTTAGAGATGTGTAAATATGAAATCCAATTTTTTTTTGGTGATGGATGCATTTATGTATTTGACCTGTGGCCCAATTGCTTAACCATACCATGTTATGCAAAATGGTATTTTAGAACCTTTAGCTCCAAAATATGAGGCTTTGTTTGAAAAGTTAAACAGTATATCACTAGAAATATCTCTCTGAGTGCATTTGAAACATATATTCTTGGTATTTAATGTTTTGGTTATGGATGTAAGAGAAAGAAATCTACAGCACTTCAAATTTGAGACTTAAATGGTCACCAAAATCCTGTAGTGTCTGTACTGCCATGTGATTTACAAGAACCACTTGACTAAATGTAAAATAACTCTACATGTTTTTTGTTGTGGTTGGGTAATATACAAATAATTATGGTATTTATGGGGATTTTAGTTTTTAATTGTTGCAAAAAAAAATAAATGGACACAATAACCAAAATGAAAAGCGGATTCATAGTGGCTCCAAATCTGCTCCAACCAATATTTTTTCAACTTTGCAGAGTTTAAAAGTTTATAGTCACCAGACTTGTTTTTGAGTGTTTGATGTCATTATAACCCTCATGCATCAATTAAAATTGAGATGTAGCATTGATCAATAAAAGAACAAGTGCTAAAAAATGGTGGAAATTCTTATGAGCTACCTTAAGCCCAACCTCATTCCCAGGGTCTCTCATCTTACCGCCCCCTGGAGCGAGCGAAGAGAGACCCTGGTTGGGTCTGGTCACGTGCCACTTTGACAATTTAGAACATCAGGGAGGGGTCTTCTGTAATCAGCAGTTTGTCGCGTCGAGCTTTGTCGCGCGCTGCGACCGCCACATTACCCGCGGCGTTTATCAGTACTTAGCTTTCAGGCTGAAATTTCGAATAACATCTGTTCCAACGTTTACCTAATGGTTAAGCAAGTCTGTCTCGAGGCAATTTGGTGGTCGTGATTTTCAGTGTTGTCGTCTTACCCACTGGATTTATGGAAAGTCAGTCATATTTCAACTGTGGACGTCGAGCAGCATAATTTCGTCCCGTAGTAATTGTTGTTTCTCCTTTGAATGCACTTGATCAAATTGATGCAAAAAACATGAGAATGTCGCCAGGAAAACGTATAGCTTTCTCAAAGTAAAGCTATGGCAGTCTCTGAAGAAAAGCTGGACGAAGATAAATATGATATTCGTGCAACGCACTGTACTTGCAAACAGTTCTAATCAAATTACTGGGCCCGGCGTCACCTGCGGCGTCACAATATAGAATACAAGTAAGCAATATGTTCACGGAATATTTTAATCTTTGTCCCTGGAGAGCCAATACTTAAAGCCTTAAAACATATCTTGCAATAGAAACGAACCTAAACAAAGTATAAGCACGGCGTGGCAAATTACAGAGGTGTCAAACTCTGAGAAGCAACGTGCAGTTAACAGCGGAAACCATGCAAACCTATGACCTCTAAAAATATGCTGTAACATAATCAAACGACTCCGCTCTACTTATAATTTCCATTTCTTCTGATAACACGGCACAAAATATGCCCCTCAGAAACACGCTTGAAGCAAAGAAAGGTCGAGAGATCGAAAATTAAATGAAAATGTGCACAATTCTCTCGAACCGTTGGCGTCACGTTCACTAATTTATTAATGACACAATAAAAATTATATTTTTCTTTTCTAGCCTCCTTTCGTTCGAAGATAAATCCATCTTATCAGCAACGACGGCGAAATGCATACCGCGACGAGTTCGTTGTATTTATATCCTTCGCGCTCTGCAAAGTTCGGGGCGCCAACGACGTGGTGAAACTTCAATAAATCTTTTAACCCTTTCTCTCCTTTCGAAGTGACTTTGGCTTTCAGTGATCATCTAAAAGGCCCTGAATTCTCTAAAATTATTTAATCGCCCGTGACCTACACTTCATTCTGAGGTAAAGATGAGTCAAACATCTTCCATACACAGCCTCGGCTGCAGTGTGTAATTCTCCATTCGCCTTCATGAGGAGATTTTTACAATATGTAACAACCATCGGCGACTTGAATTTCCGCTATCAGATGATGGATAAGTTTTCGTTGGCGTTTGCAGAATATTACCGCCGGACATTGTCGCAGAACATTATATCGTTCTTGGTTTACTTTGGTGACAACACTTCCCGAACTCCCGTAGGCTAAGTATAGACAAAATTCCTACTAGGCCGCCCATCCCTTCAATAATTTAATTGTCATCTCCCAGATTCTAGGAGACACGTGACCAGACCCAACCAGGGTCTCTCTTCGCTCGCTCCAGGGGCGGTAAGATGAGAGACCCTGGGAACGAGGTTGCCTTAAGCCGTTATTATAATGTTTCAGTTCATTATGTGACCAGTTGGTCAGTACGGAAGTTGCCTTAAATTGTGTTTCCTACGCACCCTAATCAGTCTTCTTCTTTTAGCAAATAAATACAAAGCGCAGTTGCTTTTGTCAAAAGCAATATCACTGGAAAGTTTAATAAACTGAAGAGAAAATAGCATTGAAATGAAATGGAAACTGTTTTCAATTCCTCTCTGAACATTGAGAACAATCCACATAATGTGACTTCTGTGTTATGCTTTTCTGGATGTAATGTTGTTGACATTGACAACTTTGTTAGCTTCTTTAGCCAGCTAAAAAACAGAGTTGACTTAAAAATACTGCAAATATGGGTTTGATTTGATTTTGAACCCTGAATTCCAGCAAAAATAATGACCTCCCTGGAGATGGATATTGTTGAACAGCACAAAGTTGTAGATTACTCACTAGATTGTTTCAAATATCAAAGCCGCTGAAATTATAAGTTAACAATGCTTATTAACCCATTTTAATATCATATTATGTCTCTTCTTTGCCAGAAAATGAAGTCTCTTTTGCCCAGGTTTTTATCGATGCCTGTAAAGGAGTGGTGCAACGGTGCATATTTCTTCTTCTTGGTGTGCAAACTTCATTTCCAGTTGATTCTGAGGACTTAAACTTTATTGAGACCTTGAATAAATCAAGTTTATGTATGCCATTACCCAGACATTCCAGTGGAAGTTGTGGTGTTGGTCCACTTAATATGACAACTGACAACAGTGATGGTGCTACCTCTATACCATTAAATACCCCTTCCACGGTCAGCCCAAGGAGTGAAGTATGTACAATATTTATATACATATACACTGTATAAATTATCTGAATGTATTTTTTTAAAGGATACCCAAGATACATGTAGCACTTCATTTATAATAATCCATTAAAGAAAATTGGGCACTTGTATAGCTTACCTAACGTAAAGAATGCAGCTGCTTGTTCTGTTTTTTTCTTGTTTCTCCGCGCTCCCTCCCCAGCACTTCCCTTTGCCTCCCCCTTTTCTGCTGCTGTCAAATTAGTGTGCAATCTCCTCCTTAATGGACCTTTTTCGCTTGGGCGGTTTGTTTTCCCATTACAGACCACATTATATTGTCTAGAGAATTGTTCTTTTACCCATGTAAAAATTATTTATTCATATGCACGTGACTATTTGAAAATTTGAAATGAAGAATTCTCAGGAGTATCATCACATGGTCTGAAATTGGGCAACAAACCGCCCAGTCGAAAAAGGTCTATTGTAGTTGTGTGCTGCGACTCAAAGAAGGGAGCTAAATTGATCTAGCTTTCTGTAATTCCTGTCTAAAGGACATTTGGTTAAGGACATCATTAAGTACAATAAAGGTGGAAATGTATTCGGTGAAACCTGTATTAAACGGACCCCATATTTAACGGACACCCTCTATTAAGCAGACATGAGCTTGAGTCCCTAAATTTTCTTCACACATTTACTGTAAAATATACCTGTGTTCAGCAGACACCTCTGTCAGTTAAACAGATGCAGACACCAACATTAAGCCATTTTGTTGCACAAAACCTGCAATAAGTGGACACTTTAAGGGCATTTTACTTCTAAAGGTTCAGCCGAGACTCCTTTAACATTGTTCAGTGATGTTGTTTTAAAGCTAGGTGATTATCAACCTCATTCCCAGGCTCTCTCTCCTCTGCCTCCTTTGTTCATTGGAAGAAAGACCCTGGTTGCGGCTGCTCACGTGACCATCTGTGACACAAACTTTTCCATGGGGGTAGAGTCAACAAATTGTTTTTGTAGACCTCAACTGAAGCAAAAGAAAGGCGATCACTGGTCATCGCTGATCATCACTATATTAAACCACACACAGGCAAATACACCTTCGAAATTCTCCGGTCTTATTTTAAGCTTCACACAGGTTAGACAAAATATATTTATATAAATCCAGTATCACTCTGATTTCAATTACAGCCGGTTGAATTACTAAGAAGTAAAACTGTTTCACTGTTTCATGCTGCATGAATTAACCTCATTGCACATTGTTTGCTATATAAAGCGGTGTTTTATTTACCATTTTGCAAAGTATAATTCTTGCCTATGCCAAGGAACTGTGTTTAAACATCTGTCTAAACATAAACTTACATAAACCTGATGCAGATGAAACTGTATTACATGTAAAGTGCAGGCTTATGTCAACAAAACTGTAAATCAATTACCTCCTAATTCAAAGATTTAAGAGACTGATCCACTGGTTTCACTTCGATTCGGTTTGTGACGTTTTACATGTGCTTAGTGTCGAAAAGTTTGAGCTCCATTCGGCTGCCAAATTTCTTTGTGAACTAAAGTCTTCCATATTTTGGAGACGGCAGAAATAATGTAGCATTCTTTGTTGGCAAAACTCCACATCAAATCCTGATAAAGTGGGTAGTTTTTAGCGACTGCTTGAGGTTTTGAAACCCACAAAGTTTTTCGCAGCAACAATCAAAACACTCTGCCACCCCTCCTGCCCAACAGATTTTTTTACCACCCAGATTCTGGGTGGTCATGTGACCAGCCGCAACCAGTGTCTTTCTTCCAACGACCAAGGGAGGCAGAGGAGAGAGAGCCTGGGAACGAGGTTGGGTGATTATTCCAGATTGACACTGACTGGACGTTGTGCTATGAGCAGTCTTTGATCTCACACTGTGTTACACTGTGTTACAAAAGGCCTTAATAATTAACTATTACTGCACAACATATTAGAACCTGTTTTAAGCAGACACCCTGTATTAAGTGGACACTAATGAGGGTCCCAAGGGTGTCTGCTTAATACAGGTTTCACTGTACTAGTTATGTAGTGCTTTTCAGTGGTTATCATGTACCATGGAATATCCAGTGAGGCAATCAACGTATTTTCTTGTTTTAACTGAAAAAATAGTTATGTAATGGTTAATGGGCTTCAAAATAGCAACACTCAAAACTTTTGGCCGCAGAGGATGCTGGGAGGGTTCTTATTATAATTCATATCAAACATATTTAGATATAATTATCATTATCATTATCTTTATCATTATCATTATCATTATTATTTATCACTATTATTTCTTATGAATAGTTTTTTCTAGTTTTATATGTTTCCTTTGTAGGATGAAAATGCAGGTGCTGGAGAGCAAACTGAAGGTATGTTGAATAACAATTGAAAAATGTTTGAGGCATCAAACAGATTCTCAGCACTTGCAATGTGAATACTCAAACCAGGCTGCTTGGAACAAAGTTAACCAGTCACTGGTATTATCGCTTTGCACTCCTGTTACTCTAGAACAGTGCACATAGCCAATCAGAAAAAAGTTTTTTTTTTCAAGTGTGTTATTACGAGTAATATCAAATGGCACACTTAAGAGCAATAATTGGGGTCACCATTGTTTTTGGAGGTAATTATAGTGAAGAACATACTGTTTACTTCCAGTGAAAACATGAAATCAAGTTCTCTATGTGAGGTGGATGAGTTGATTTCAACAGACTAGCATATTTAACAGTATTTTTTTCCATGTAATTCTGTCCTGCAGAAGGACACTGGGTGGATACTTGTAAGTCATACACACCAAAAGAAGCAGAAATATTCAATTGCAAGAGAGAAAAATTACTTGTTATTTCTCATGTGTTTTGTTAAAATGAAGAGAAGTAGGAAAGGAAATAGTTTACAAAAAAGGGGGTCACAAACTATTTAAGACATTAAACTGCAGGTAAGTTCATGTAACTCGTACCAGTCCTTATATATCTTTTTAGTGCAGAGTGCACTATTAGGATGGTTTAGGGGGCTGCTGTTTGCTAAGGCACTAATGTACTAACACCATAAGGTGTAAACTTTAAAGTTTGGTTAGTTAATTAATTTCAATTAATCATAGTAAATGATTTGAACCCAGGAGTATCAGTAGTTCGTATAGTGTGATTGTCCGGGTGAGTGTAGTTCTGAAAAGAACTGTTGTTGGTGACTGACGTTTCGACAACCTGAGTAGAAGTCATCCTCAGAGTCAAGTGAATAGTGTTTGTCAGTTGATGATGTTATAAGTCTGGTCCGTTGAACGTGATTGGTCAGTATAGCCATGATGGTATTGGCTGAAAGACTCGTGTAAAGTTTGTCATCAGTCATTGGTGGGTTTCAATCCATCTATTGTTAGTCAAATAGGTCGGTTTTTGGTCCGTGTATTGTTAAGTCAGTCTGTTAGAAGTCTATTTGTCGGTTTTGTTTCTGTCATGGATAAGTCGTTTGTAAGGCGCCGGTAGTTGTTGACATCTGTTAAGAGGTGTTTGTTCTAGGTTAGTGTACCAGCTTTCCAGAGTCAGTCGTTGAAAATAGTTTGTACTGTAGGTTAAGCACTGAGCAGAGTCCAGTCAATGTTGTGGTTTGTCAGTTGATGATGTACAGCAATGTGATTGTTGGCATCACCATTTCTTGTGGCTCGTTTGTGTTCAGTCAGTCTCGTGTTAAGGTTTCTGCCAGTCTCACCAATGTAGGTAGCCTGGCAGTTGGGGCATTTGATTTTGTTAACTGCTCCCTGTCTGTTGTTAGGTTCGTCTCTGTTTTTCATGTTGGTCAGTAAGTGTCGTGACGTAGTTGTAGGTTTGTGGGCTACACGAATGTTGTAGGGCTGTAGGATCCGTGAGATGGTCTCAGAAGTGCCCTTAATGTAAGGTATAGTCACTGTAGTAACAGGTGTAGGGTTCCTGTTCGTGGCGTCAGCTTCAGTAGGTCGGTACGTGTTTCGTCTAATAAAGTCAGCATTGTAGTTGTTTTTGTGAAAAACACGTTCAAGGTATCTGTTTTGTCACGTAAGCTGTCTGGTGTGTCAAACTAGTTGCGCTCGTCTTGTCAAAGTCTTTATAGTTGTGGCTTTGTGTGAAGTCGGGTTGTAGGATGATTCGTCAAGTAATCTGTCGGTATGCGTCGGTTTTCTGTACACTGTCGTTCGTAGTTCATTGTTGTCGTGGCTTACCAAACAGTCTAGAAAAGGAAGTTTTCCATTTTCTTCGATCTCTTCGGTAAACTGGATGTCAGTGTTCTGTTCGTTTAAGTGGTTGTGAAAATCGTCAATTTCATCTTTGTGAATGGCAGTAAAGGTGTCCTCAACGTAGCGTAACCAAAGCGGTATCGTTTATCGGCAAGTTGCAAGGCGTGTTCCTCCACATGTTGCATCACAATTTCTGCAACAACAACAGAAATAGGCGACCACATGGCTGTTCCATGCAACTGTTTGTAGTGTTTACCGTTGTACTGAAAGTAAGTCGATGTAAGGCAAAGGTTCAGTAAGTCCATGATGTCTTCTGTTGGTAACAGTAGTTTAACAGTAGATTGTTGTATAGCGGTCTCGGTACACTGTAATGCCAGTTGAAGCGGAATACTGGTGAACAGTGATTTCACATCAAAAGACACAAGTTTGTAGTCGTCAGGTATCTGTACTGTCTTAATAGCATCAATAAAGTTCTCCGTAGATTGTAGTTTGCGTCTTGATTTGTCAGTAAGGGGTTGCAGTATGGTCGTCAAGTACTTAGACAGTTGGTACGTGGGGGACCCACAGAATGACACTACAGGTCGCATCGGTATACCAGGTTTGTGCAGTTTCGGTAGTCCGTAAAGTTTCAGTGGTTGAGTTACTGAGCACCTCAGTCGATAGTAGCTTTGAGTGTCAATAGCGTCAGTCTTTTTAAGTGTAAGTATTTTAAGTTTTTGTTGAAGTGCTGGCGTCGTGTCGCATTGAAATGCGTAAGTTTGTTTGTCGTTAACGAGTGCGTCCATTTTAAAGTAGTTAGTCTTGTCCATAACAACAGCGACACGTCCTTTGTCAGCTGGTAGTATGACAATGTTGTTGTCATTTTTCAGATGAAAACAAACGGACTTCTAACAGACTGACTTAACAATACACGGACCAAAAACTGACCTATTTGACTAACAATAGACGGATCGAAACCCACCAATGACTGATGACAAACTTTACACGAGTCTTTCAGCCAATACCATCATGGCTATACTGACCAATCACGTTCAACAGACCAGACTTATAACATCATCAACTGACAAACACTATTCACTTGACTCTGAAGATGACTTCTGCTCAGGTTATCGAAACGTCAGTCACCAACAACAGTTCTTTTCAGAACTACACTCACCCGGACGATCACACTATACGAACTATTCAATTAATCAATTAGCCTTACGGGAATGGGCGCTGAGTGGGGTAGGTACCCGAGTGCATTACGCAAAACCTGTCTTGCTTGCGTTGATTTCTCTGATAACATGAAAAAAAATATAATATTTATATATGGTTTTGCAAATATCATGCCATCCTTGTGGTGCCATTCTCTTAAGAACAAAAGCAATTTGCTCCGAACGCATGCGCAGATTAGTTATCGTCAAAATTGACTATATGTTAGGTGAGAGATACATTTCATACCTGACTACCCATGAACATTGAGTGCTTTCCCTTAATTGTGGTAGAACATAACATGAGACGCATGCGTTCTAGCATTGCTAGTGTGATAAACTCTGTTCTCGAGTTCAGATGCACGCTGTTTTTACTTTTTTGTAATGAGTGATATCACACTCTCGTTTTGGCTAGGGATAGCAGTTATATTTCAGGTATCGTCAGTTCTCCTTTTTTTAGTGCAAAGAACGCTACTGTGACTGCGTAGCTTCTGGAATCTTCCCTAGCTTGATTCAAGAAATGTCGTCTGCTGTTTTATAACTATTGTGTGTTGCCAGGGTTGAAATAGAGAATGGGAACATATTGCTTCTTCTTAGCAGCTTGTTTGTTTCCTCTTCTATGAAAGAGAGCCCAAAGTTCATATTCAGCCGAAACTTTCCCGTGTTAGTTACATGTAAAACTAGTAAATTTGTGACAAAAGAAACTTTGTTATTATTGCCGCAGACTCCGTGGCACTTACTGAAACCTCCAATTAATTTCATCAGTCGATGAGGTGACTCGCTCATCGATGTGGGATATAATTTCGGTCAAGTAAAGATCTCTACCTTCAATACTTGTCGTTGAAACGCTCCTCAGTTGTATTACTCGGTAGCATTGTGTATTAGTTTGATGTGGTTTTATTGTTTACACCAACTCGGCTGGCAACAGAATTAGAGCGTACTATTCCGTGATTCGACGTGACTATTTGATAATTAGATTAGTTGTTATTTATTGGTGAAATGAAAATTTACATTTTGAATGAAACAAAATCGTTCCTCTTCGACTTTTCAGCAGATATTTAATCTTTATATTCCATCATCTCCAGCATTGCACAGCTTTCTTATATTTTCGTGGAAACAAAGATATCTTGTTGCATACATTGGCAAGGAAAACAAAAGTATCAAATTACAAATGTCGGCGTGAAAAGTAAAATTGTCACATTTGCTACTTCTACCCATTATTGAATTTAACCCATTGACACCTGAATGAAATTGACCGTGACCCACCCCTAATTTCCTGACATTTTTTTGGAATATTTCAGAGCGAGGGAAAGCACAAAAATAAACATTTGTGCAGTAACCACAGACACAAGATTAGGTTTCAAGACGTCGTTTATTTAAAGTTGAATAAATGAAGGGTCAAAATATTAAAAAAACATTAACAAAAAGAACTCAACCTGATGTGTAAAACTGATGAGAAAACAAGAAATTACATTATTTCTTCACCGCACGACAAAATGTCCCACAGAAGCTGAGAAAATTGACTTTGCGAAAATGAGTTAATTATTGACTTTGGAGGACAAAAAAACGAAACCAAATACAACAGAATTTCACTCCTGTACTATAACGGCTAACATTTGAGAAAACAACGAAAAATAAAAGCGAAAAACTCATGTAAAACTCAATCTAAAAACCAGAAATCGAGTAATTTCTTCGCCGCGCAACGAAAATAGTATGACGCTGCGAAAGAAAGATGAAAGTCGTAAATCAAAAGACAACAAAAACAAGTGAATTATTTTGAGATCAGTCGTATTTCAACTGTGTTAATTAGTGACCATTTAGTTCTTTTCTCAGCAGTTCTGAAGTAGCTGAATAAGACTCAAAAAAATATTTTTAAAACCTAAAATTCCCAAATACAGGTAACCAAATGAAAGAAATGCGAAAGGAAGTTCAATAACAATAAATTTTCATTCAAGCTGAGGTGAAGAAACCTATTTAAAAGCAAGACGTGTTTCACTGCATGAATCGCATGTTTAAATTATTCTTCACGCTAACGCGAAAGCTTGAGATTTTGCCGACCGCCTTTGCAGTCATTTTAACGCCTGTGGCTTTACCAATCATTCCAAAAGTTGAATTCAACTTCGAAGTAGTAATGTACATTACCATTTTTGTTTCTTAAGGTAATTCCTCTGAAATAAAAGTGACAATAGATTTTTTTTCAAACTTTGTCCACAGAATATTTGTCCTATGATAACTTCAATTTTGAAATAAAAAAGGGGGATGCTCATGCTCATTAAGGAGCAGTGAGGCATTGAAAATGCCCCATTTTGGCATTATTTAATGCTTATTATTAGAACGCATTCCCAGTAATTGTAAAAATTTTGTGAGCCCAGACTCATAAGAACATGCATTAAACTACGGTCAATACATTGTGTCGGACACAAATAAACATTTTAAGTTTGATTCAGACAGAAAGCTAAATCCTTGATTAAAAATTTGAACCAAATTTCTTGACGTGGTTACTGACTGCAAAATAGAAAAGATCACAGCGTATCTGCCATTTTTCTTATTTATTCAATATTCAGCAATAGAAATTAGATCAGTCCTTTCTCACGCAAAGCTTATGATTAGTTGATTACAATGACTGGAAAAAAAATTGGGGTGCCCATGCTCGTTGGTGAGCTAGAGCCATTCTTCAACTGACAGAGCTCAATATCAAGAACACAGGCTAAAACTATTCCAGAACACACAAAAAGAATCTGGAATGAACTAATAAGTATGCGATAAACCAATCACAGATCGCTAACTCATTAAGTTGATTTCACTCTACTGAATAAGTATTTACCAACCAATCAGGAAGTAGGATGAAGACAGGTCACCAAATTTGAACTCAATGAGTAGAAGTACGACTTCTTTAGTACAAAATAAACCCAATCAGTACGATTGTGAACTTAAAAAGTCTGCCAACAGCAAATCAAAAGCTAACATTCAGAATGAAGCGTTCGTGTTCAGCTTTGCTCACCAAAATATGGCAAAGAAGGTATTAGTTGTCAATCATCGTTTTCCTTAATAAAAGCGCATTGATAAATTGTAGCGCGAAAAGTTGTCCTGAATATTATATCCTAAAATGTCGCATATGTCAAGAAATTAAATAATACAGCATTTAAGTCGTATTGATGGCAACATTTTCGGCGAAAATTGTGCTGTCCGTTGATGTATTTTCAACTTAGGATAAACGCAGCCTCGATCGCCTTGGGTTATCAACAACCTCCCGAGACAACCTACAATCCGGCAGAAACAAATATCTCAATTATTGGAAAGCCGTTATTTCTAGCTTAGTTTAACCCCGCATTTAAGTCGGAATTTACAACTAAATAAATTACGGTATCAATTCTCATTCTAATTTACCAGAGCTCTGTATTATTCACACTTACCTTGGAAAGTTGGAAAACCCTGCCGCCAACTAGCGCATCGAATTCAAGGTTTTAACATCCATCCTCATGACTCGAAGCATTAGTTTTCCCTCGATGTATATGATATATTTCCCCTCACTTTCGTTGGATTATCAATAATATTGATACACTGGAGAAACACAAGTACTCGAGCACAGGTACATGTAAGTTTTTAATGGTTCAGCCTTTGCACAACATTGAGCACGCGACATGCGACGAAATTCGAGACTGTTCATGCAAAAGAGTACGTCACTCAACAGTACGTCACTCTTCAGGAATGGATGTGAAGGTGTCATATGACTTAATTTAGTGCCTGAAAACTCTCACCTTAGTATTAATTGCCTAAATTTCCACTTGATGAAATACTTCTGGGACTAAAAGTGACGTTGCAAGTAATGGCTAAGTCGCTTCTATAATCGTTTTGAGGGGAAGAACCAAGAATATAGTAAACAAGTTATCATATTTCGCAGACAACAATTCGTCCCAACACCACGCACTCTATTTCTTTGTTTGTTACCACTGATACTTTCTACTCGGTAATCTTGGTGTGAAACAGCAAGTGATGGCAATGTTCTTCGAAAGGTCCGTGAAACAGCTCAAAGCATCTAGTGCAGAGCAGTGCTTATATTTTATTGCGAGAATATAATTCACAATACAGGACCACAGCTACCGTATTTTCCTGTGTATACATGTAAGTCGACCTTTCAAGACCTAAAAATCAGTCCAAAAATTCGCCCTCGACTTATACATGGGTCAAAACTTGAGATCCAAGCGCCAGTCAAATAATTAGCATAATAATTGTCTTTCAATGTTAACAAACATGTGATAAGTGGCAGCGCAGTTTACAACGTACGTTCGCTTAGCGATCTGTCTCTCCATATCAGAGCTTCAAGTTAAAATGCATCAACATTTATTCGTTAAATTTTAACCTGGATCTTGTAGACACTCACTGGCTCAATTTTGTCATAAAGAACCAATATTTTTCCTTTAAATAAAGCTGTAGTAAAGCCGCTCGGAGAAAATATCTTTCACGCTTGGAACTTCTCTGCTTGGTAACCTGGCAGGATACGAGTGTGAGGACTTCTGTACCAGTACTTGACCGATTTCAAGGCTTGACTACCAAGTTCCCAACACACGCTTTGCACTTTGTTTATGGCGTCGTTCTGAAAGTCGTGAGCTTCTTTGGTGTTTTGCCTGTCTTATAAAGCCACTTTTAATCTCTTTGCACTTAAAAAGGCTTGTTTGAAATCCTTACGTTTGATTTTTGTGAGCATTTTACAAAAATTATCATCGAAAAGTCTGCATGCACATGTGTTGCTAAACTGGGTAAAACGCTCGTATACGTGCCATAATAAGCTTTAAAACTGCGTATGGAAACATGCTGTGATTTGTTTACATATCTGTGGTAGCTGAAAGATAATTTTAAGAAATACAAGATAAGTTTTCCAAGAAATTCTTGCCTGGAAATTAAGAAAATCTAGTTTTTGGCCTCAAAAATTGGGGGTCGACTTATACACGGGATCGACTAATACACGGGTAAATACGGTATGTGCGTCTATGCCGCCGTTGTGATGCTCAGTACTCAGTGAGTGCAAATGATACTTTTTAAGTAAACCCAGAAGAAGACTATCAAACATCGACAGCTTGACTGAAGATCGAGAATTACGCTTAACATTAAGTCAATTGCTATCTCGTACTCAATGAGTACAAATTATACTCTTCAAGTAAAACTAGTAGCAAGGCTACCGAAGATCGAGAATTACGCTTAACATTAACTCAATTGCTATCTCGTACTCAATGAGTACAGATTATACTCGTTAAGTAAAACTAGTAGGCAGGCCACCGAAGATCGAGAATTACACTTAACATTAATTCAATTGCTATCTCGTACTCACTGAGTACAAATTATACTCGTTAAGTAAAACTAGTAGCAAGGCAACCGAAGATCAAGAATTACACCAAACATTAACTCAATTGCTATCTTGTACTCAATGAGTACAAATTATACTCTTTACATGTAAGTAGAACCAGCAGTAAGACTACTAAACATTGACAGCTTGACTGAATATCTATAATTACAATTGAAAATTAAAAGGTTTCACGATTTCCTTTTTAATTACTTTACAAATTACTACTTTTAAAGTCAAAAAAGATCGGTACAGCTCTATTCGCAACTTCTACAGTGACACTGTCTTTATTCGCAATCAGATCTAGGTCGGCAAAATTGAGACCGAGAATTATACTACACAAGAAATCTGTGGCATATACTCATTGAGTACAAATTAAAACATAAGCACCACTTTGTTTGCAATATATTGCCTGGCGATAAAAAGACCTAGAGGAGAATTAAATCTTGATAAAGCTAAGCAACCGAATAAGCGGCCCTGGAAATGTCACTGATACGAGTTTATTCTGTCTTAGCATCATGCCTAGTGCTTCTATGATGAAGACCGCCGAACATTATCCTTTAAGATAAATCTGTGGTGACATTGTACTCAATGAGTACAAATTATACCGCTCTTTTTTGTCAAGAACAGCAATGAGCAAAGACCAAGAATTTTACTTGCAGTTGAATCTTTGGCGATATGAAACTCAGTGACTATATATTATACTGTGTAAGTAAAAAGCAATACGGTGCGGTTACAGAGAACAAACAGTTGCAACCTCAACTTCTTTGCTAAGCTGTTTTATTTCTCTTTGCCGTTATATTTCTGCTTTGTTCTGATTCCTCTTGGTCGCCTTTTCTTTTTCTATTCCCTGTTTTTATCTCATTCTTTTTCTTTGCTACCTGAAATGCAGAGTATAACACAAACTGAATAAGACTTATTCGGCCCGAGAAACTGGCGCAGCACTCGGCTATAACTTAGTGCTTTTCTAATACTTCTTATGTTCCAAGCAGTTCCCTGCGTCACGTAATCATGTACTCAGTGCGTTCAACCGTGATGAATAGATGAAAAATTTATTTAGAAACACGTCTTAAAAATATTCGCTTTCCTACAACAAAGAAAAAATCTACTGTACCCATTGAGTATGACATCGCCAACTCAGTAATTTAGTACTCGCTGAGCACGAGATAGCAATTGAGTTAATGTTAAGCGTAATTCTCGATCTTCGGTAGCCTTGCTACTAGTTTACTTAAAGAATATAATTTGTACTCATTGAGTACGAGATAGCGACTGAGTTAATGTTAAGCGTAATTTCCGATCTTCGGTAGCCTTCTTTAAAAGTAGCAATTTGTGAAGTAATTAAAAAGGAAATCGTGAAACCTTTTAATTTTCAATTGTAATTATAGATATTCAGTCAAGCTGTCAATGTTTAGTAGTCTTACTACTGGTTCTACTTACATGTAAAGAGTATAATTTGTACTCATTGAGTACGAGATAGCAATTGAGTTAATGTTTGGTGTAATTCTCGATCTTCGGTAGCCTTGCTACTAGTTTTACTTAACGAGTATAATTTGTACTCATTGAGTACGAGATAGCAATTGAGTTAATGTTAAGTGTAATTCTCGATCTTCGGTAGCCTGGTTACTAGTTTTACTTAACGAGTATAATCTGTACTCATTGAGTGCGAGATAGCAATTGAGTTAATGTTAAGCGTAATTCTCGATCTTCGGTAGCCTTGCTACTAGTTTTACTTAACGAGTATAATTTGCACTCATTGAGTACGAGATAGCAATTGAGTTAATGTTAAGCGTAATTCTTGATCTTCGGTAGCCTTGCTACTAGTTTTACTTGAAGAGTATAATTTGTACTCATTGAGTACGAGATAGCGATTGACTTAATGTTAAGCATAATTCTCGATCTTCAGTCAAGCTGTCAATGTTTGATAGTCTTCTTCTGGGTTTACTTAAAAAGTATCATTTGCACTCACTGAGTACTGAGCATCACAACGGCGGCATAGACGCACATAGCTGTGGTCCTGTATTGTGAACTATTATATTCTCGCAATAAAATATAAGCACTGCTCTGCACTAGATGCTTTGAGCTGTTTCACGGACCTTTCGAAGAACATTGCCATCACTTGCTGTTTCACACCAAGATTACCGAGTAGAAAGTATCAGTGGTAACAAACAAAGAAATAGGGTGCATGGTGTTGGGACGAATTGTTGTCTGCGAAATATGATAACTTGTTTACTATATTCTTGGTTCTTCCCCTCAAAACGATTATAGAAGCGACTTAGCCATTACTTGCAACGTCACTTTTAGTCCCAGAAGTATTTCATCAAGTGGAAATTTAGGCAATTAATACTAAGGTGAGAGTTTTCAGGCACTAAATTAAGTCATATGACACCTTCACATCCATTCCTGAAGAGTGACGTACTGTTGAGTGACGTACTCTTTTGCATGAACAGTCTCGAATTTCGTCACATGTCGCGTGCTCAATGTTGTGCAAAGGCTGAACCATTAAAAACTTACATGTACCTGTGCTCGAGTACTTGTGTTTCTCCAGTGTATCAATATTATTGATAATCCAACGAAAGTGAGGGGAAATATATCATATACATCGAGGGAAAACTAATGCTTCGAGTCATGAGGATGGATGTTAAAACCTTGAATTCGATGCGCTAGTGGCGGCAGGGTTTTCCAACTTTCCAAGGTAAGCGTGAATAATACAGAGCTCTGGTAAATTAGAATGAGAATTGATACCGTAATTTATTTAGTTGTAAATTCCGACTTAAATGCGGGGTTAAACTAAGCTAGAAATAACGGCTTTCCAATAATTGAGATATTTGTTTCTGCCGGATTGTAGGTTGTCTCGGGAGGTTGTTGATAACCCAAGGCGATCGAGGCTGCGTTTATCCTAAGTTGAAAATACATCAACGGACAGCACAATTTTCGCCGAAAATGTTGCCATCAATACGACTTAAATGCTGTATTATTTAATTTCTTGACATATGCGACATTTTAGGATATAATATTCAGGACAACTTTTCGCGCTACAATTTATCAATGCGCTTTTATTAAGGAAAACGATGATTGACAACTAATACCTTCTTTGCCATATTTTGGTGAGCAAAGCTGAACACGAACGCTTCATTCTGAATGTTAGCTTTTGATTTGCTGTTGGCAGGCTTTTTAAGTTCACAATCGTACTGATTGGGTTTATTTTGTACTAAAGAAGTCGTACTTCTACTCATTGAGTTCAAATTTGGTGACCTGTCTTCATCCTACTTCCTGATTGGTTGGTAAATACTTATTCAGTAGAGTGAAATCAACTTAATGAGTTAGCGATCTGTGATTGGTTTATCGCATACTTATTAGTTCATTCGAGATTATTTTTGTGTGTTCCGGAATAGTTTTAGCCTGTGTTCAAGGCAAATCCGTCATGTTTTCAATATGTGCGTGCACGAGCGCATGCTAATGATGTCAAATTATGCGCAGTGAGGATGTGTGATGCAAATGTGAGGAATGACCTTAAGTCCGAAAAGCTGCTTTAAATCTGCGATATGTTGTCAAAACTTACTTGAAAGCACTCCGATCTTAATGTTTTCGTGGTGGTTGTAGGAAAAAACTTCTTCACCAGAAAGTTTTGAGGACTCTGTACTCCTTGATCCTCCATTCTGAGGCCACCTAAACATTGATTTGTATTTTTCCTTTCTATTTTAAAACCCAAGTCAGTAATTTATCCGTGTTAGGAATGAAAACAAGACCTTGGAAGTTTTTAGATTTGGCCCGCAACGCGCCATGATTACCTGCACTTTTCGAGCGCGCGATTTTAAGAAGAAAATCCGTCTTTCTAGGACCCCTAAAGTCCTCTAAAAATATGCTCAGAAAGTCCATTCTGATTGGTTTATTTGTCCTCAAGAACAATAGACCAATAGGAGAACCAAAAAGTGTTCGGGGGGGGGGGGGTAGGAAAGGCAATTGTCCCCATGTGCTTTTTTTTCGGGCAATTACGGGCGGCACAGGGAAATGGAGGAGTTTTTCGCATGGGCAGTTACAGGCGGCACAGACGTCAATGGGTTAAAATGAACAAAACTCAGGATAAAATACCACAATAAATTTAAAACCGTCTTGACAAACGGTAATTGTAAGTTCTTTTTGGGCAAAACACAAGCATGAAACACACACACTACTAAGATTATGTCTTATCAAGTTTTTGTCTGCTCATATTCTGCAAAGGGGAAAAGGCCTAGTTGACTACCAAGGGAGAGAACAGCAGGGGTGAGGACCTGTGTGACTACTGCATCAGAGCCGTAAATTGCCCTCTGCACTATCCGAGATTGTCTCAGTAGTTTTCCTTTAGCTTGTATTGTCCATTCATGGGGTTAGTTTGACATTGGACATGAGTTACGTGTGCAGTAAGGATGTCAAGAAACATTTCACATGAACATCATTAATTCTGTGTACTGGTAGACAACTGTTTTTTGTGTTTTGTGTTTTGCTAGGAGAACTACCAAGAATTGATTCAATGAAGGAATTTCTGAGGTACATGCGTAGAAGCAGAGAGAAATTTGCCATGCAACAGAGATCCAGAAAGACAAATGAGAAGGCCTCCCTTGTCAAGTTCATGGCAACAAGTGTTGTAGATTTTCTCACTGAGGGTATGAAAAGTTTTTGCACTAGTCCATGTCAGGATGAAATGTCTAATAAGGACAATGAACATAGTACTCAGGCATGTACATCTCCACCTACTGTGGTGGCTGCTATGGGAAACCAACAGTTAAGAGGCCAGGTTAGTATTCATGTTGTTGTCTTTGTTGTGACATATGTACATAGTGTACACTTAACAAATTGACATAAGTTTTTCGTGCATCTGTCCTGTTATTGATCTGAATTTTGTCATAACATTGTCAAATTGTCTGCTCTTGCTCATTGATGCATTACATAAATTATAAATTGATGTGTTTGTCCGCTCATTTACAAAGAAAATCGTAAAAAATATTGTTAACATTGTGTATGTCCATTTTATCATGTGCACTAAAAAAGGAGTTAAGTATTTAATAGGAAATACATGTATAGGGAGTAACATTATTCAACATTTTGATGTATCCAGCATCATTATAAAGACTAAAAATCCTTGAATGTCAAAGTTGTTGAGTTATGAATACCATTAAGTGGCATTCCTGTGTGCGTGACAATTTTTCGGTCCTCAAAGAGTGTTTTACTAAACTAGACTACCTTATTTACAAAATGTTGTTTATACAAGATCTCAAACCATCATTGATTGTGCAATCAGACTTGATTTGCACAAAGCCATGCCATTAGCATAAAATATCATGCACATAACTAAACTCTTTTAACAACTTTGACATTCAACAGTTTTTTCTTCATCATGATGTTGTATACATCCAAACGTTAAATTATGTTACTCCTTATTTTTTTGTTAAATGCTTTAACATTTGATATCTTAGAGGAAAATGTCAGTAAAAATCAGATATGATCATCAAAATCGCCAACACAGCCAAAAATCAATTTTACTCATACTTTTTATATTAATAGACCCTTGTGCAGGCTTTTAGCCAGGTGGCTGTCTGGCCGTTCAGGGAATGGCCACTTTTCAGGAAGAAAAATATTAATATTAAATAAATAAAGTAGAGTCTTGTTGATTTGCAGTCGGTAATTTTATAATAGTTCGAACAAATTCACTTGATTCCTAAAGTGATTCTGGAAATGCTTTTCGAACAGACCATCTCACCATTACCTTTTTTTGCTTTAGTCTCCTTTGGATACTTCATACATATAGGTGAATACCAGGCACTCTTCCCATTTACTTCCTTGTATAGCAAGACATGTGTTAATGAACCGATTTCACTGAAAGGAACTTTGTGTAACCAGCAAGAACCATTCCATCTGAGGCGCGACTTGTGAACCAGTACATGTTGTTTCACAATTGTCTTTACAGTGACCACAATTGTTTATTTAAAAAACCTTTGCCATGCAACAATCTTTGCTAAGTTTTTGTGTGAAACACAACTGATGAGTGTAGTAGGGGCAGAGGCAACTTCAGTTTCAATCTGTTTTAGGTTTTTGGCAATGAAAACAATGCATTATCATTCAAGTCCAGTCGATACATTTATCAGCTGGAAATCACGGAAAACACACCTAAGACTCTTCAATTTTTCAAAATTTTCTAGGGATCTGCCACCAGACGTGACCCTCCATATGAAAAGGGGGCTTATGGTAATTTTCAAAAAACACATTTAAACGTCATTTAAACGGTTTTCAAATATGTTTCAAATGGTTTTTTCAAACTCATCAATAATCCATCAAGTTTAAACAAAGGAAATCATGACCGTGACTACAATGGCAATATTTTCTGAGACACCCCAATCGACTCGTAAATTAACAGAGAAAAAAGGGAGCTGACCGGTTGTGTTGAACCGGTCTCTTGACAAAATGTTAGTTTATCCAAACATGATCAAAGAGCATTAATTTTGTAAACATAATATATACTTGTATCTAGCGGTCGCTGATTTAGTTGGGCGAATCTTTCGATACAGACGCTACTTTACTAATGGAAGGTGTATTTCGATGTGAACTTAATGGTTTATTTTAGCACTAGCAGCATCGATAGTACGACCTATTTTAATGTTTTGGTTTCAAAAAGGAGAGAAATTAACAGGAAAAAAAAGGGGCTGATGTTGTGTCAAAGCGGTCGGACAACAAAATATTAACGTTCGCAATGCGCAGCGCTTTTATCGCATGTGCAAAGGAGACAACATGACGGCCTTCCATAAAAGCAATACTCGTATCGGCTCGAACAACTGGGTCGCTGATATTCACTTTTTGAAAACACTGCACGTTCAAATGCTCAAACTTCGCTTTAAAAAGAGACCTTGAAAAGTTTATCAACCGCGGCATCGATAAATGGGCGAATCTTCCGATACACTCGGAATGTTATTAAGCAGTATTAAGTGATTTAGGGCCTCTTTATATGAGTCCGGTAACCGCGCTGGCTCAACTGTGTACTGTGCTTTGCTTGTTTCAGTTGTTGGTTTTCTTGGCTGGGCGAATCAGACTTCGATTTCCAACTAAAAATAATCAGCAATAAAAGGAAAAAAAAGAAAAGCCGTCCAAGACGGGTTGTCAAGTGTAGGAAGAGTGTCTTTGTCAGTGTTGAACCAGCGAATCTGACTAGCAATATCTCAACAACCTTGTGCCTTACCGACTGAGCTATGAGTGCTAATGATCCATTTGCAATGAAATTTTGTGTACATAAAAGAATTTGTCCGCGTGGCATGCGTGTGTGTTTTCACGCCATTCAGCGAAGCGATTGCAAACTCGATGATCGTTTCAAACAGAGCTTGATGACGAACCAGAGCAACAATTTGCAGAAGATCGTTTCAATCAATTAAAATAAAATCTGTCCGTGACGGTTGTCAAGTAAAGGAAAAAATGTCGAATCCAGTGTTGAACCAGCGGATCTGACTGGCATTGTTCAGCGGTTTAAATCGACAAATAGGTTTTTCTTGTTAACAAAAATATAATAAAACGAAGAGGGGAAAAAAAAAAACCGGGAAAAATTGAGGATTTGAACTGACGTCCTATACCGTATTTCATCACATGCATGCGCTTTAACAGAGAATGGCAAATTTACATAATGATTTCTTTTTTTGCGCTTCATTGCACACCATTCAACGACTCTTGGATATTTTGGCTTCGATTTTCTTGAAAACGAAAAGCAAACTGGCAAAAAAACAGCAAGGCATTGTTAGGTAAGTAAATTGAAAGCCATATGCAAAAAATTGGGCACTTTTGTTGAAAAAAATTTTTTGACCTAAATAGTCACTTAGGAGGGTTTTCCACTAGCATCTTCAATTATCTGATCTTAGTTAGCTCAGATTTCTACAATTTCATTTTTCCGTTTTCTCCTTAGTTGTAGTTTTGATTGAGAAGATATATCAAACACTCAAGACAGTGTTTAACCACATTTCCAAACACCTCAGAGTTTGTCAAGAATACTCCACTACATGTCGTATTTTCAACTCTCTTCTCGGTGTTTGGAAATGTGGTCAAACACGGTCTTTCGTATTTGATATAATTTATTACTTCAAACATGTTTGTAATGGTTTTCACAAAAACTGTTTCAAACACTTTTCACGTGTGTTTGAAACAGTTTTTAAAAAAATGTTTGAAACTGTTTTCAAACATGTTTCTAAATACTGTCTGGCACTTGCTGTCTGTCTTGTGACTGTTTGATAGCCTTCTTTACTTAAAGTGGGTGTTCAATGAATTTTTCAACTTTTTTGAAGAGAAATAAAAATTGGACATGAGTTCGAGACAATTACCGCTTTGCACACCTTTTTTATGCCGGAGACTGTAACATGTTTAAGGATAATTACATTGTATAGTCCTCAGAAAATGCAACTCAGAAAAAAATTAATGTTATTTTGGACATGAAAGCAGTGTTATCCTCTCCGGAAGTCGCAGCATGTGCTTTTGTTTACACGTTGTATACATCGTGGGCCATATATGTTTTTATCATTGGTAACCCGGCACTACATGGTCAGCAATATCTTGTTTTAAAAATATGCCTCTGGAAGAAAAATTTTCTCTCTGTATTTTAACTAAAGACCTTCAGAAGGGCTGACCAGATGTTGAGTATTTGCATACTCGCAGGCCAAATTCAGTGATTCATGACCAGAGGTGTTGAATATCAACTGTCAACAAAATGGGACTGATGACAAACTTGATATTACAAATATGAGCAGAAAAGTTTTCTTCATTCAAGTAAAAGGTTTCGTTCAAATGAACTTGGTATCCAGATATAAGCTTTAATAAGTAAGGCCAATTTGTTTATAAGTTATTCCACACTCAAAAAAAATTACCCATAGCAAAAAAATAAATGTCTGTTTGACAAACTAAAAAAAATATTTTTCTCACTTACCCTTTGCATCGTGTACATATTGGCATGCCACAAGCGTTTAAACATGTTGATGAAAACCACCTAACAATTTGGTTTGAAATATAATAATCAGCAGTCTCTCTTTTGGTCAAAAATCCATGGGGAAGAACGCAAAACAACTGAGCACGTGAGTGTGACTGGTAGCATGACATGTGAGCAGCGAGCGGCTTTGGTCACTAAACATTTCCTGTTTGGACAGGGCCTAACCTTCTGTCTTTGCAATTTCAACTCTGTTTGTGCACTGATGTGCGATGCTCTTCTTGCTTGCTCTGATTCTTTGATTTTTAATAGGAGGAATGGCAGTTTTTTTCTGCTTCAAGAAAAACCGACAGCAATGTGGTTGTGGTTGTGCTTGTGCTTATGCTCATGCTCACGTCACTAATGAAAACCAGGCTTTAGGTAACCCTCAGTCAGCTTTTCCTCACCGCAATAGACTTGATAGAGGAGAAAGAAAACGAGAAACGTGAAAAAATAAGAATAAAAAAAAATTGCAGGTCTTCAAGGTTTACTGTTTTGTGCATATCCAAAACATAAAAGACAAGTTCTGTGCCATGTCGTTGCATGGGTGTCAATCCCTGAGGTGTCTATTTGCATTGAAAATCTATCAGTGGACACAAAACCTTTTAGTACATTAATATGGCGGACAAATTCATGAGTAAAATCAAATTAATGGTTTCACATAAAGCATACAATTTGAAAAATTTAGGCTTTTAGACTGATTCCTTCAACAAAGTTAGTTTATAATCTATTCTGGTTGATCCATAAGAATTGATGTGCCATTGATTTACGTTGCCGAAACTTTATAATTTCGCCACATTCCCATTCTACAATTACTTTTCATACATAAAAATATTTTATGCAATGACTTCACTTCACACTACTTTTTCCTACATTTATTCGCTAATCAAAACTTGTTGGATAGAATTTTTAATAGCACCAATGAGAGGACTGTTAAAAATGCCAAGAAGAAAAACAAACTGATATGATTACTCGTAAAGAAACCATTTGCAGTAGTAATACGACAAGCTTATAGAAGGTTTCAGTTAATAAATTCATTTGAAATGCGACAATCGTTTGTAGAAAACAACAGAGGGTTTAAACAATAAATCAAACATGTTTCAAACAGTCATGTTTGAAACGTGTTTGAAACACTTTGATAAATAATGTTTAAACAGTCATGTTTAAATGTTTTCATCTATGTATACTCCAAGAGATTTCGTAAATTCTACTTGTTTAATAGAATTACTGTTGATAGTAAAAGACTGGAGTCTATTAAAAGTATTTAACCTTTGCTTTGAACCAATCAACATAAACTCAGTCTTTGACTTATTAAGAGTGAGTTTATATGCCATTAACCATTCAGTTATTTTAGTTAGATCATCATTCATATTTTCCTCTAGATGTTAATGCAGTAATTTTGTTTTTAGATGTTAATGCAGTAATTGAACATATTTCCAAAAAAATTGCCTCCTGCATTGGCATCTTGAAGAGAAGCAGGTCTTTTGTTCCTTTTGAAAGAAAATGGAAATATGGTAAAATAAATTAAGGTGAAACTTCGTTTCCGTCTTGTGTAGAAAATAAATTCAATTGGAGGTAAATTCTAGCAGATATTTGCTTGTTCACAAGAGACCTGTCAATTTGTTTGTACAAGATAATGTTATTTGGTGAGTACTGTAGCGTGAAGTTGTGTATATCCTTTCTGGGCAGTTCAGTTATGCTGGTTCTACTTTTACGAATATGTAATCATATATAAATATATGACAGCTATATGACCTTCCTATTGAACCCCGAAAGTAATGGTCCCCCTGAAAGTAACTCTCTGTTCTCAAGGGCAATGTGGATGGAGCACTCTGACTGCAGGACTGAACAACTTGAAGAGTTATTTGTGATTTCATTTCGAACTTAACTGAATTTTTCTTGAAAAATTAAATCCTATGAAAATAAAATTATCCTATAAGTATTTGAGTATGTTTGATTGGCCCTTGATGTTATGGGTGAACTTGCCTGTTGATACAATTCATCAATAAATTGGTAACATGTTTGTCACGGGTATGAAGATCAAGCCCACAGGTGAATCAAAACTTTCTGACCACCCTGTGTAGTACATTTGTGATAATTATTAAACTTTTTAAGTCTTAGCTTTGAAATGTCAGGTTTTTGAAAACATCGTTAATTAAGTGTCAAGTGAAGGTATGCTTTTTCCTGTAGGTGAGACTGACTGCTCTAAAGCAAATCCTTGCACTTCTTCACAGTGGCAAGGATCCTTCCTGTGCTGCAGTGTCAGACAGTGGTTATGGTTCTCCTCTCAATCTGCAGTCCCTCTTATTGTCAGCTCAGTTGCAGCTATTACTTGGTACCCTTGGTCCAGAGGTTGTGCGATCCTCTTCACAAGGGGAAATTGAAGGATGTCTTCTTCTTCATTACCAGGTTTACATACTTCAATGGTGTTGAAACTGTTTTTGTTCCTGGTATTTATTGCATGTACAATTTAGCTTTTATTGCTCTTTTACTGATGTACAAGCTAAGAGATGGTCTATTAATTTCATTGTATGAATGTCCAAATAGGATGACATAAAAGCCACCAGCAGAAAGCTCCAAGATGAAATTCAGGAAGCAGTCCATTACCTGTACCAAAGTCTTGCTGCAATCCTGGAGAGGGCAAATCATCCAACATGTGGAAAAGGTTCTTATGTGTTGTATTTTGTTGGACGTATGTTAGTAAGCATGTTTAGCAAGCATTCCCATGTGCATCAGAGTTTACATTGGGGTCAAATGCAAAAATAAATGGGATAAGGGGTAGGGTGGGTAAGTTTTCACTTGTCTCAATTTAATGAGGGTGATGGGGGTGATTGATGATGTGAAATTAATGCAGAATAGAGCATACAATCCTGTTAATATCTATTCAAAAGTTAAGTAAAATTCCTCTTAATGTTTATGTTATTAGCATCCCCCAGTTGTTTAAAGTGCCACTAACCCCAAAATATTTTTTTCCTTTAATAAAATCTACTAGTTTCCCTGATTACTTCAGTGAAAAAAGTTATCTTGATTGATAAAATCCCTGCGTTTCTACAGGCGTTTAAACATGTAATTTCTATGTTCACGACTGCGCAAAGTGGGATCTGGGTTGGGCTACTAGTGACGTCACTTCAGGAACCGGGCTAAAACACTCCAGAGACTTTTGACTGAGCTTTGAGGGCAGTCAAAACATTTTCGGGTTATTTGTGATTCATACATGTATTTTATCAAAACTGGACAAGAACTGCAAGTGAAAGAACTGTATCATCTAGCATTACAATTCGGAGTCTAGCTGCGATTTGGACAGCTGTGAAGTACATATTTTTTTCCATTTTGAAGTGCGGGTTGCCAGTCGAGATCGCCACGTTGTATAATTATATTTAGGCCAGGATCGTTGATTTGCTGGTCCATTTGGGTCATAAAGGTACAAACACTGACTGAAGAGTTAGCTTACAGCTCTTAAAGAGTTACAAAGATGTCAATGAACACGAAGAGTTGGTAATTTGACTTTACGGAGCGTGCAAATTTCAGAGTGTCAAAACACATTTTACATTCAAATATTAATTACCCCCGAAATACAAGTACTCCACTCCTGCCTACCTCTCCAGATCAATGATTGAAAATAGTTTTAACATAAGAGATATGCAGAGATGTCGGCAAACAATATTTGAAGGTGAGGTAACTTTTTGCTTTGTTATTGTCGACTGACTGTAGTATATGCATATTCAATTACTGTGTACGAACACAAGCTACGCAAATTTGCATATTCCGTACTAGTGAAATCATGGAAAATCCTTCAACAAGATCGTGAAGATAGGTTCCATATACTTTCAGTTAAATGAATACATTTCTACTTCACTGTTATTTTGAATGAAATGTCCATTTTACGCACGCTAATAATCTGGGAGTCCTTGACTTATTAGTTTGCGTTTTGGTTGACTCACAAGCACATTCTTCTTTCACCACAACAATCTCCGTCGGTAGCTATAGGGTCGAATCTTAATCGTTGTTTCACTTTCCTCATATTATATTTATAAATGCTTGATCCATTCTAAGTTTGTAATTTAGATGTATTTTGTTCCTCAAAGACGAAGCTCAAAGAACAAAACAATTCTGTATTCGGAATGGCCATTGAGAAACATGGCCAGATTACAGGCGGCCTCCGGCGTGTGTGTGTTTTTGAATCTACAGCCTTTCGGCCGTAGATTCTATGTAATCAAGCGTGTCCGTTTCAGTGTAACAAAAGAATATTCGTACTTAATCAAACTTCAGATGTGTGAAGATCGCTACCCTATTAATGCCCGAATGACTGTCTGTACGATTGAGAGGAACAAAATAAGTGAAGATTAGTCACGATTGATTTGTTGGTAGACTTTCAGTTAGTCAAACCTGCCAATGTTCGTTAGAGGGAGTTGCTTGTCTAAAAAAAGGAGAAAAAAAATGCGAATTTACTAGCAGAAGCACAGCCTTACGGAGCATTCTCAATGACTACGATCTCGAACCACTGACCCTACGTCTGACTTTGTAGACTCATTTTCCCATGCTCTTCAAAGTGACATGAATTGGTGAGTAGACAAAGTTCTCTATAACCAGGTACAGCTATCAGCGAATGTGCCAAAACATTGTTCTCGAATGATCTTGCATCATTTTGAATGGTTTCTGAAAGGTTTTGATTGCAAATACGATTGTTACGTGCCTTCAAAGCAGCTATCGAGCAAATAATATGCACATTTGCAAATTGATGTTTATTTCATGTTTTCATACAACCCAGAACTCAACATAATGTTTGTTTTATTATAGATATTTGTTTCAGCTAAGGCAGGATCGATTTTAAAACGCTCTGCTGACAAAAAACTATCTGAACCAGGTCAATACAAAGATCGTCCACATAAATTCTTCATATGGAAATTCTGGATTCTTTCAATATTAAATACTAACAGATCATGATCAGGAAGGTTTGCTTTACATATATAAACAAGAGTAAGTTCTGTGTTGTCTGTTCACTATCATTTAAGCTTAACTGGATAATATTTCTATACTATCTCAAAGGGATGTCACTGGTTTTATGAAAAGCTTTTATGAAGCTAGAGTTATTGACATCGCCTTCCTATACGAAAATTGGTGATGCAGCGCGTGAAAGTTTCCCGCGTCCACTGCCGTTCCCTTCTTGGCCTTCCCGTCCTTGCATCGTATAAAGGTCCCTAATGTTGCTTGTGATGAAGAGGACATTAATGCCATGGACTTAAATTATAAAACAATATTCTGCAATGTAGAACAGAATCTGCAATCAGGCCGGTTACATCACTGTGCAACTCAAATGGCACAGAAATCACGAATTCACTGTTCACGGTCATTCATTATTCTCCATTCTTCTCAAGGAAACTCGAATCCCTTTCGAGGGATTATTCAACCCTTTTGAGGGATTATTCAGCCCTTTTGAGAGATTATTCAGCCCTTTTAAGGGATAATTCAACCTTTTCAAGGGATTGTGCAGCCCTTTCAAGGGAGTACGCATCCCTTTTGAAGGATGATGCAGTCAGAGCACAACGCAGTCAATTCCACCGAGATTACCTGAGAGTTCCTCTTAAGGAGATATGACTCTCCTAGTAGAGAACAAACAAAAAGCTTTAGTTGACAAAATAATGACCATGGAAAACACATCCGCAGAAGCTATGCCTGGTCGTTATGTAGCTAGTATTTTTTCTGCAAATACTTGGAGTGAAGGACAATCTTTCCAGTGTTACGCTTAAGGCAAGATACACTGATGTAAGAGTAAATCTTTAATCTTTAATCCAGAAGTGTAGCAACTCTCGTAAGCTTGTAATTCCCTTCATTGTTAGCAGCTGTTATTGTTTTAGGGCTAGGGGCATTGTTTCTGTTGTTTGTTCTATTGTTCTCTCAAAGGGTAGCAAGCCATTCATGTGAGACCTTACGAGAGCTGCTGCATCACCCCTTTAATCAGTATACTTATCAGTTGCTGCATGTGGAAAAAGAGACAGAGAAACATCTACAGTAAATTACCACGTGAAGTTTTAAAATCAGTTAAACGCAAAAAAGTAAGAGGCAGAATTCAATATTTCTTGATGAAGAGTGTTACTGTTTCGTCTGTTTTATTCACTGTGGATATCAGTTGTGAACTATGGATTGTCAAGCTTGCTCGTGAAGAAGAGTCTTTTTTACTTGATTTTTTTAAAACAAAATTTGAACAAGAAAAGTGTTGGTCTTCTGGTAGAAATTATAAATGTTATCCAGAATTTTTGTCTGAGTTCAGTTTGATAACAAGAATTACCTCTTGTCAGAAAAGTATCTTTTGTTATCTGGAGATGTTGAATTGAACCCAGGTCCTGCAGAGATTCCTAATCCACTTACCTAGGGTCGTGGATTCATGTGCTCACTGAGCACCTATTTTTTTTATAAAATCAACAAATACATAGCTAGTTCACCAGTTTGAAGCCTCAACAATCTTCTTCGTGTCTTGTAGAACGTTTAGACAAGTCTCTATTTCAAAACACAACGCATTTAATTTATCGTGTAATTTCGTCACCTATAGTTTTGTTTGGGACTTGGAGGATTGTTTGCGCTCAAAATAGTCAGATGGCTTCCAGCTTATCCCAAATTCGTGTCTAATTAAGTACCTTGACAATTTCAAGCTTTCTATTAGAGATAGAGAAGAATATACAGGCCATGAAAATCTCTAGGTTTTTACAGTAGCAGCGAACCGAGATCAAAGAAATCCTCAGTGGCTCCCCAGCTTTAGCTTCGCACAAATCAGCCCGCTTCTTTGCTCTTTTTCTCGGTTCTGGTAGAGTTTCACTGAGATAGAGGTATTGAATGAAGAGGAATACTCTATTCCATGCATCCTGTATTGCTACAGCCTCCAACAACATATATTCCTTGCATTCTACAATGATTTTGACACACACTGTCGCATGTTCACATATACATGTATTCTTCTCAGAAACAAAATATTGTTACTCCCGAAGTGACGTCAAAAGCCAACTCGTCCCATTCTCCGCTATTCCTCGGTCGTGAACATGGAAAAGGGCAAATTTACAAACTTTAAAAATTCATAGAAAATTAACAAAAATAGCTACAACAATAATTTTTTCGCCGTGGTGATCAGGAGAAAAAGGAAATTTATATTAGTGAAAAAAAAATTGGGGGGGGGGGGGTTAGTGGCACTTTAATGTTTCTGCCCATCCATCCATCTATCTGCCTGCTTGGTTGTAGGTCTAAAATCCTTCCAATAGAAAGACCTGTTCATTCAAAGCAATTAGCCAAAGGAGACCTATTCTTTTAACTTATGAAAGTGCATTCAGTAATAATATAACATTTCTTGTGTCTGTATTACATGCCCTTATGTACATGTGTTAAATGTGATTTGTTTTAGGTGCACGTGAGCGTCAGCAACTGCTGGCAGTTTTTGCTTTAAGTAACAAGTATCAACCATCAGATGTTGCTCTCGTTGTTACCTCACAACTTCATATGACCATGTTCAACATGTGCCAGGAAAGCCTGTTGGCCATTCAGCCCGGTCCTTATCACAAAACACAAGTTGACAACACTACACAACTGTCTGTTGTCTTACAAGTTGCCTGTTGGAGACTTCTGCATATAATCGCAGTAACAGCTGGGTCAGTTTGTTGTCCTTTACTTTATATCTTTTCCTAGACCATCTTTGACAAAGTGACAGCCAAGAGAGCCAGCAAGTTCATGGCATTTATTTACACACAAGTCACTTGTGTGTAGATGGTGAGATCTCCTGGCACATTCTCAAACAATAGAATTACAAACTTTGTTGATTTAAAACTAATTTTTACAAGGCTAAAAAAGTTTAAAATAGTGAAAAAGTGGAAAACCAAACCTTTAAACATCATGTCATCTTCAGGACAAGTAAAAGCTGTCGGCTACTTGCATAAGTTACACCATGTATATCCGTTAGGTAATTCCTGATGGGAACAGTTTTGCCATGTAACAGTGAATTTGTTTGTTTAAGCTGGTTACCATTGTTGAATCATTATGCCTTCTAGGATTCTTTTCTTGTGAAAAGATTGGGTTGTGCAGATTATGTGCCAGCTATGAGAATGTAAATGATTCTTGCGTAGGTGACCGGCAGGTTCAAAGTCATTTCATCTGTTTGAATGTTCATCAATTTGCATTCCTTAAGTCATGGTCTTGTGATGTAACTGTCACTCCAAGAGCACTCTCCTTTGCAGACCACAAGTGATCTACTGTATGAGTGTGTTTGTCTGTAATGTTGAAAAGGCTTTGGACTCTTGTTTGCCTAAGGACAAGGATTGATGTAGTTGTCACATACATGTAACCACATGAATAATTTATGTATACTGACATGGAATGTGCAATGTGCATTGTTCATTTACGTTGATATCAATCACGCTTTTAGCGATGATGTGAAAAGTCGGTATCCAAAATGTGCCAAGAGTTTGCTTAAACGAACAATTTTTAAAGCAACTTGTTAAATAAAACAACTTTCTTTCAGAAGTGGGCATCCACAGGACAGCTGGACACCCATCTAGCTAAAATCCCGGTTTTTCAATTTATTTTTTCCATTTTAGAATGATGCCTTTTGTATCTTTTTTCAAAGCAGTTGTCAATGATTTATACTTTTCTTTTCTCATTAGGATGTTTGCTGATAAGCTGAGTGATCACATCATTCAAAGTGTTATTGATTTGCTGTATGAGCAACTAAAGTTACTGTTGGAGAATGCCAGCAAGTTAATCTTATTGGAAATATCTGAAAATGCTTCTGAGTCTGTCCTTGAGCAAAGACAGGGTGAAAGATCACACAAACATAAACAACACGAAGGAGCACTTTGTTACTTCATGAAATTCCTGCGCAGAGTTGCAGTCAATAAAGCAGCACAGCAGAAGCTTGTCTCCAGAGATTGGCTGGGGTTATTTATGGCTGTTGTTTCATTTCCTAGCGAGAAAAAGGAATTTTCTCACTTCAGTCTACGGACAAGAATGCTGACTTTTCATTTATTGACGTTTGTTCTTCCAGCATGTGAAGATGACATCTTAATTGGAACAGTGAGTATAATGGTTTCCCATTGGATACAGATTTTCTTACTAGACATCACAGGTCATCACTCCAAATTCAATCTTCATGGATGTACATTGACATATGCATACATGTATTAATAGCACAATCATTTTGTAAAGCCAGCTCAGGACAAAAACTGTGGGTACAGTCTGCTTGTGCAGACAAAAGCTTGCCATCAACTGGGTCCTCTGGTTGAACAATACTATACCATTATGATAATTTATGAATTTCCAAAAAGATAGAAATACATGAATGTATTGTCCTTCTTTATACGTGTCATGCTATCCTCTCTCTTATAATCAGATTACTAAGCAGCTCTTCCAGAACATTGGTGATTACACATGGAACATTCCACCTTTCCCTTATGTACTTCACGATGAAAGCAACTCAGGATTTACAGCAAATGTGGACCAAGTGCCTGTTAATGATGTCATGTTTGATACTGACAAGTTACAAGCCTGCAGTGTGGAGAATGGTGTCACAGTTGTTCACAGTAGTGCAAGGAGAGGGTATGGACTGGCTGGACTTGGCATCAGGTCAGGATGCTATGAATGGAAGGTAGCTACTATAAAAAGTTGTACTGAAATGTGTATATTGGCAGCCTCGATAAATAACTGTAGTTAGACTTGAGGGACCAGGGGTTTCAATAAGTTTTGGCACATGAGGGTAGTTTAGAAAAAGAGGCGGGTAGTTTCTTGGAAGGCCCTCTGGGCCTTCCCAACTAGGGGGGTCCAGGGGGCATGCTCCCCCGGCAAATTTTGAAATTCTAGACTCTCGCAGATGCATTTTCCTGCATTTTGAGGCCTATTTTTATGTTGCTTTGTTGTTCCTAGAAGTCAATCAATTAGAAAGACAAGGTTGATAACATGTGGTATTTTAATTCTTTGTATGCAAATTGATTTGTGATTGATACATCATATTTCACCACGAAAAGAAGCATAATATTAAAGTTTAAACACGGAAATGTGTCCCTTTCAATATACTCAACTAACCTTGCAAAGAATCATTCTTCTTTGACCTCATTTGTTTTGACGCTGGAGCGAAATATGCTAACAAGAAGATCTTTTAGATCTTTCAACCGTGATTTTAAGAGTTAACTGTTTTGGTAGCACTACAGTCGCAATGCAGTGCACATTCCAAAGCAGTCCTTGATGATTCATTGATTACTGTAGACACCACATCACTTGATCAACACAACCTGTATTATTGCACCATCAGTTGTAGCTGTTGTGAAATCTACGATTACGTAATTACTTCCGACACATGTCATAATATGGGATCATGAGTGACCCGAAGGAAAAAAAAAATGAAAAAACAAAAATCGGTTTTGAACCTATTTCCGGCAAATTTGGCACACCGGAAGCTGAGAAAATTACCCTATATCCGGCCATTTTTCCAGCTCTTTTCGTGATATCCCCCCCTTGGGAGAGTTTTTAAAGTTAGGGAATTAGTATGCAAGCCACCGTAATGGTGGTTGCCGTCAGCGAAATGTTTATTTGCTCAAAAATTGCGGCCAAATCTTTCAGTGATGGAAGTCAGGACATTTGTAAGGATACAGAAAGTAATTTGGGACCAGTTGCTGGCTTGTAAGGCTGAAATTATCCAGAAGTAAGCTTTTTTTTAACTTAAATGTAACGAAGGCCACATGGTGAACAAATTGAATAAATTAACGGATCTTCGCACTGTCTCGTTCTGTTTTTCGTTTCGTTCTCATTTGGAGCCCGCCGAGGTCATTTTTTCGTCTAAATTACTAAAGAAAAGTTTGAAAAAGATGTTCCTATTCAATTTTTAGCTCTCAGGCAATAATCCTGGATTTTTTTGACCGAAACGTCGGTGCGTGTTATGTTCGTGTGTTTCAGTTGCTATGAGTGACTGTCACTTCCTTTGTTGACTTAAGCAGTGAAGGGAGGTGACAAAAAAACAAAGTAATTATATTTAGTTCTGGCTTTGTTCGATTTCGTTGAAATTTTAATATGATGAAGCTGGATTGTTAAGGAATAGATTTTACTAGTGCCGATGTGAGATAGCTATTAATGCTAAAATGATATATTGCTTCGAAGTCAGGGTTTTGAAGAGATTTTTTTGCAAAGCGTGGGTTGGGTGTGACTTTGTAATCTAAGATTTTTGTTGACCCCAAAGCAAAAATTTCATCGATGATTCAAACGAATATAAATTTATATATGTTCCGAGCTGAATTTCTGGTGAAAAAACATATTTTTGATGAGCGCTGGGTTTTTAATTTTTTTTCCCGCAAAAGTGTCGGCCAGGAAAGAGGACGTAATGGTCTTTTAGAACTTTCTTCGGGATATATATAGGCATGAATGATACGATAATAACACTATTAACAACAGCTTGTTTTCTTAGAAGTCATGATTGAATTTAATTGGTTTTTTCCATGAATATAGGGCTAGTAAAGTTAAGTCTCACAAGTCACATAATTCAAGAACTCCGTTATCCACAGTATCTTTAGTAAGGTTGTTTTTTCCCTACCAATGACGTAATCCTTGCACATTCTGACACGTTGTTTGCTTGGCTTGCAAATATTTAATTTTCTCTCCAACCACTGAACTCGCTGCGATGAAACAGCCAAAGAATTCGCTTCATTTGCCTTAACCCACAAGAAATACTTGCAAAATTGCAAATAAATTAATGACCGTCACTTCTGCAGAAATAAACTTGCAAAGTAAACACGATCTTATTTGTCAGGTAGCGAAAATGAAAGCTGCAATGCCAGTGCATTCCCTGGCTGATGTAATACCCATTTTTAGTGTTTTTAGCGTATTTATTATTTCCCTTCGAACCCAACGCTTCGATAAAACCAAAAGAAAATATGTTACACACAATAAAGAAAACAAGATCCGTAACATTGTCCATGTATTAATGTTTCAACAGCTTTTGGTGAATAAACATCACAGGTTGTGTGATTCAAAATTTGGCTGAGAGGAAGTTTGGGTCTGGTCACTGACAAAAAAAAAAAATAATAAACCCGGTGTAAACCTAGAACCGTGCTGGGCCCATGGCCACACAGATTAAAAAAAAAAAACCCACGGGTAGAACATGAACCACGTTCGGCCCATGGCTGGGCTGTTAAAGACAATTGCCTTTTGGCAGCTATTATTATTCATGCTTAGTCCCAGTTTCCTCTCAATTTCAGCTGAAGTGCCTGGCACATTTTTTCACTTTGTATTGAAGCGATTGTTCTCGCATGTTAGGTTACACTTTCCTTCATCTTTCGTGGTCCGAAAGGCTGGGTTAACACTAGAAAGTTTTTTTCTTGTACCGCTCTTTTTCTTTACCGATAACATAAGACTTATATTGCCAAATTTCTTGAAGAGAATCCTTAGCTGCGAGGAAATTATCTGGTCTTAGTTATTTGTGAATAGCTACCCGCTACCCGGCTATTATTGAAACCCTTGGGGACGTTTGGTAGTAGGCTAAGTTTAGACAAGCAGCAATGTTTCAGAGCTGCCAACAGCTGCAGACAGTTGTTTTGACCTTGTTGAGATGATGCGTACAGCATGAGTGCTCCAGGAAATATTGTGATCTTTGTGGGATTATGCTAAGTTATGGTCAGTCAGTATATTTCAATCACTACACTAGAGGAATTCCGTCTCGTAGTGTGTGTGTGTGTTTTTTTTACTTTGTTAACAAATGAATTGAAGGGGTGAGTGCAAAACCATGCTAAGTGACGATTTGAGTGTAAAAAAATTTTTGCGAAAGGGCTTGAATTTTTGCATGTGGTCTTCAATGTAATAGAAAAACGTGGTCCTGTATTTTTCTGGCTGGTTTTTGCTTCATTTATGAAGACGCCGCTAGGAAAACCGAGTGGTTTTTTTGCATATGCAATATCTCGAAAACGAAGCAAAGCTTAGCGGAAAAACTATGGGACATTGCTAAACATCCCTAAACAAAACTGCATGCAAAATTTGGAGCGTTTTCGACAAAGTTCACTTTTGATTAAAATACCTAGCGCCCTTTTCCCGCTGAGGCCTTCAAATAAACGAAGCCAGGCCTTTGTTATGATAAACAGAGCCGATCCTTTGTTACAATAGCCAAGCCAAGCCTTTGTTATAAGTCAAAGTCTCGCCTCGGTTTATCATAACAAAGGATCGGCCTGCTGCGACCGCAAGGACTTTGATTTCACTTAGAAAGCAGCAAAATGTCAATTTCACGCAACGTATAAGCTCAAAAATGTTGAGTTTAGGCCAAAAAAGGTTTAAATGTTGATTTCATGTTAACGCGTGATGGTAAGGATGTTGGTTTCACCTAGAAACCAACAAAATGTCGATTTTACGCAGCGCACAAGCTCAATGATGTTGATTTCAGGTCTAAATAGGTTAAAATGTTGATTTCACGTTAACGTGTGATGGCAAGGATGTTGGTTTCACTTAGACATCAGCAAAATGTCGATTTCACACAGCGTATAAGCTCAATGATGTTGATTTCAGGTCTAAATGGGTTAAAATGTTGATTTCACATTAACGCGTAATGGCAAGGATGTTGGTTTCACCTAGAAACCAACAAAATGTCGATTTCGCAGCGCATAAGCTCAATGATGTTGATTTCAGGTCTAAATAGGTTAAAATGTTGATTTCATGTTAACGCTTGATGGCAAGGATGTTAGTTTCACTTAGAAAACAGCAAAATGCTAATTTCACGCAACGTATAAGCTCAATGATGTTGATTTCACGTGAAAACGCTCTATAAATAGGGCTGACAGATTAACAGATTAACCCTTCTGCGCAACATACGGGTCTCCATACATCTGCATGTCCGCTGATCCCAGAAGCTTAAAACACTACAAATCATGCCGATTTGAAATAAAATCAATGCAACCTGGATCACAGATCTATGTTACATTCGATTGTTACTTGTTGGCCAATATTATGTTCAAACAGTCTAGTTACCAGTTTGAGAAACGTCTGCAGAACGTGATCGAAATACATGCCGGGAAGGGTCTTTACACCTCGTGCACGGGAAAACATGGCAGTTGATACAAGACAAATTTTATGTCTAAAACCAGTTCTCGCTTTCCAAACTTTGACGCTAGCAATGCTTGGCAATTGGGCCACGACTCACCAGAGGGTATTTTTCTTGGGCAAGAACTGCTCTTGGACTTTGCTGCCTGGCTCGATCTGACTTCGAATGCCAATAACACGATTATGGTATATCAGCTGCCTTCAAAGTTTCAGAACACATTTTGATTCTTTAAAACGTGCTGATGACTTACGGGTTTATCAAGACTTTATGATGCCTCTCAACCACCAGGCAGGCATACAAGGTACTTTAAAACAATGCTTAAGATATTAGTTGACAGAGCTCTAATGCGGCACATCTCCTTTTTGTTCGATGTATTTCGTTTGACGCTCAATCAATTCACATGTTGTGTTCACGTCACAAGAACCGCTGTAAATAATGTTCCCAGATTTCCGCTCTATATATGCTGTGAGATTTGATGTTGACCTCATACACTATAAACAACCTGCCTGTTTGCTATTCAACAAATGAACTCCTAAAGACATGGCTAGGGAAAGCCAATTATTTTGCATATGTTATAACTCGAAAACGAAGCAAAAACCAATGACAAAAATACAGGGCCGCGTTTTTCTATTACATTGAAGACCACATGCAAAAATTCAAGCCCTGTGGTGAAATTTTTTTTTTCACCCAAATCGTCACTTAGCATGGTTTTGCGCTCACCCCTTCAATTATGGGTACTCACTTCACATAATTACAATATATTTCTGCCTTTTACTTTTTTTTTCTTCTCCGCAAGCAACCAAACAAGCTTTGCTGTTTTATCAAACAGCTTAACTGCTCGTTAAAACGTACCAGCTAGTGATTGACATTCCTTCGGTTGCCATCATTTTTGAGAGAAAGGTGAAAGAATTGTTGATGATCACTTTCGCCCCCAGAACAAAACTTAGCATTTGATAAGGATCACTATAATCAGAAAACATTAATTAATTTCACCTTTCTGCTTTAAAGGAAGAAATACTTAACTTAAACTCTTAACTTTCAGACACTGGATCTGTTTTGCATGAATATTACCCTTGGTGCGATTTGGTATATTCCTTTGACTCATACACATTCTAATATGTGACCGTGAACTGGAAAACGTACCTTAACGCTTATCCGTTATACAGGCAAAAGTGTTAAGCATCCGTTAGTCATCCGTTAGAAAGTTTTCTTAAAAATGTTAGGGGCGTTAGCCCAACCGTTAGACGTTAGCATCAGGCCGTTAGAACGGAGAGTGCAACCGTTAGCAAGAGACATGTATCCGTTAGCCGTTAGCATCAGACCGTTAGACGGGACAGCATAACCGTTAGCAAAACTCTGTATCTGTTAGCACGGCTAGAGAAGCCGTTAGGATCCGTTAGAATAAACTAGCATACGTTAAACGGGTAACGATTCCATTAGAATGGCATGACACGCGTTGAAGTGGCATGTGGTACGTAGCCTAACACAGTGTGAAACGAGAGCAGCTCTTGGCTTCCATTTAGTTCAAAACAATCATGAGATAGCTATCTTTCGACGAGAAGTTTGGTGTTTATTATATTTTGATGCCCTGATGATTGATAAATACAACTCAAATGAAGTTCAATAAAGCCTTCATACTATAATTATTATACACGATCCAAAACAAAACACGTTTGCCGCTTTCGAAAACAGAAACGACATGTGAAATCATAACAACGATCGGCATTATATGAACTGTTTTATTTATTCAGCAAAGTCCGGTTGTTTTGAGAGCTTGTAATTTGCTACTGTAAGTCGTGAACAAAAGAAAGTTCAAAATACCTTACGAATACCATAAACGAACGAACCAAACACGGAGAAAACTCAACCAAAATGGCCATGCGATAAATAAAGATGTTCTGCGAGGTAAACACTGATCACGTGTCAAGAACTTGTGCTCGTGTGTCAATGTCACAAAGTGTGGGTTCGAAAATTTGCGTAAAGTTGTTATGAGAAACGGCCATATTCCGGCGGAAAGTTCGATAAATATTTTGATAGACTGTTGTCTGACTCTTAATCAGAAGAAACCAATTTAACTACATGTATGTGACAAAAACAACTTTATCTGATGAAACCAGCGCCAACAAAACGCCCGTTGTTTTGAGACTACCTTCATGACTTCAGAAGGTACCGCTTTTCGCATGCTCTGGCAAGAAAGTGTAATCTTTCGCGAATCCACAGCTGGAGAAAGCAGTTACTTTTAAGAAAACTCTACACAAAGTCATTGTGTAAAAATAAGTACAAGCGACAAATCCATTTGAGTAAAACGATAAAAAATGTTCACCCTGCTCGACTGGCGAGTTAAATTGTTTACATGCCGGTTTAGCGACGTTTCGCGTCCCACACGATAATAAAGGACTCGAATTCTGAGTTTGTCTGTCTCGATGAGGAAGTGATAGTTTATATCACTGAGTTTTGCTTTCAATGCTCACTGTGGAAGTAATTTTTTAAATGTTTGTCCCATCGACGACTGATGAAATAGGCACTTTGTGATTCATTTTTTTTCGAAATCGTGAGTTTAAGACTGATAATGGATTGGCACGGTTATGAGTTTTTAACATTGGACTGAAAGCTATGCTGTTTGTTTGTTAAAAGTCCTTAGATGTAAACTGTTAGACAACCGTTAAACGTCCTTAGATGTAGGCTGTTAGACAACCATTAAACGGCTTCAGTCATCCGTTAGAACAAATTGTGCAACCGTTAGAACGTGTTCTTCATCCGTTAGGCATACTTAGTTAGCCGTTAGAACGTTAGGAGAGAGTGTTAAAATGCTTTGATCATCCGTTAGGCACAATTAGATAACCATTAGAACATTAGGACAAAACGTTAGAATGTTGTGAAGGCCGTTAACTATCCGTTAGCTATCCGTCCGTTAGCGACCGTTTAACAGATAAGCGTTAAGGTACGTTTTCCCGTTCACGGTCACATATACATGTATTACCATGCAACAGAACAAAGGAAAATATAATGTGTTAAGGGTAAAACTGAACCACTTCATGTAATTTACATGTAATGGTGTTATGGCAATGTGTGATAGTCATTTGGGATTCTAATCTAATACCAGTACCAAGGCTTAAGAAAAAATTATAGCCTAAACATTATGTTTTGAAGCATGCAAGACGTTTTTTAACTTCGTTTCTGAATCAGGTGAAAAAACAATAAAATAAATCCTATTTCAGTTCCATGTAGATAAAGAAAACTGTGGCAATGAGGGAACATGCATCGGAGTTGCTCGTTACCCAGTCCATGATGATAATCATCGTTCAACTACTGACATGTGGTTGTATCGTGCGTACAGTGGAAATCTGTACCATGATGGAGAAACACCTCTTACTCTGTCTGGGTTCACCCAGGGTGACTGCATCTCTTGTGTTCTGGATATGGATGCAAAGACTTTGGCTTTTGGAAAGAATGGCATGGTAAAATAATGGTATTTTTAGGTTTTGTTAGCATAATTACATGTATGGTTAAAAGATATAATATTATTATTATTAGTTCAAAACTGGAGAATTCTTGGTAAGACTCTTTTCTTGTCATTGTGTAGCCTCTTCCAGGTGTTCAGTTAGATGGTGCCTAGCATGAAAAACAGCAAGCTAAAAAATGGGGGAAAAATACGGCGAGGGCTAGAGAAAGCAAAAGGATACCTGTGGGCAAACGTAACAAAAGGTCCCTCCACCTACTTATAGACCACCTACAAGGACCCGTAACATGTCTGCCAGCTTGTGGTTTTCAGTTGTCAGCAGATGTGTTGAGAAATAATTATCCAGGATCGTAGAACAAACGAACACTAAATTGCTGACTGGATATACTCCTTCCACCAAGCGTGCTAACACCTACTCAGGTGATCGACAGGAATTGACTGGAAATTCGGCATTCTTTCTCGAAGTAAAGCTAGGCAGTCTCTGAAGAAAAATTGGATTAAGATAAATATCTCAAATATTATACCCGTGATAAGAAGCAACAGACTGTACTTACAAACAGTTCTCATCAAACAGCCAGGCCCTAATAACACAGTATGAAGTGTCCCCCATAAACACGTGTGAAGCAAGAAAGGTGGAGAGACTGAAAAGAGAACGGCAAATGTACAAAATTAATGTCATGAACCCATTTTACACTGACCGCTGCTATTCTTGGTTTTCATGTGCCATAGTCATATGCTTTCCTTCTGAGGTTTTAGCTTCATCAGATAAAAGACGCTGTAGAGCATCTCCATAGAAAGCTCAGTCTATAAAGTTGAGTGAAACACTTCTCCGAGTAACGCCCAAATGAAAAACAGCAGAGACCTAATTAGTTAGGTTAGTTTAAGCCATATTGGCAACAAACAGGCCAAACAAATGTCTCATCCAGTGGTACTAGAGAGACAAAATCCCGGTCTTGCTTTTTCTTGCTCAGTTCTCGCCACAAAAATAACATTACACTGTATGACGCAAATCGCGCCATAATCTCGCTTGGTCAGGCCACAAATTTTCACCCGGCAAGGAATACCGGTACATTTCATCTCAGTTTTTGAATTTCATTCAGTAAGAACTGAATCAGGCAAAGGCCTTTGCATTCAGAAGTAGGCTCTAAGAGCTCTTTGATTTGGCTGATTAGCTAGCATGGGTTACAAAATTGAAAATGGATTCATAGCTGCAGGTGTTTCAGTTGTAGATGTAGTATAAAGCAACCGGTGTCATGACTTTGGTGTTTAAATTAACAAAAATGTTAGGAACAGTAATTATTTCTTCTGTTCTAGAAAGAAAGTTCCCACTTTTCCTATTTTGTTAATATTGTGAGTTCCCCTATTTTCCTATTTTTCTGAACAACCATGCTGCTGGACACCCTGCAGTCAGAGATCAACCAGTGGAGAGTTTTTGAGATCAAAACTAGCTTTAAATTTAAGAAAAGTCTTAGTCCAAGAATCTAGCCAGTGAAATTGTGTCTCCTGAGTCACCTTTTACTTGTGCTAAAATTCAAGGCCCCACCATGGAAGCAAAGAGGGACAGACAGCTTTGGGAATGAGAATAGCCCCTCTTGTTTACCATGTAGTCAGATTCAAATATATGCCAGACTTCAAATAGATACCAGTACCTCAAAGAAATACAGAGTTTTTTAATTTAAACTTGACCTTAGCTTGTAAGCCCAGTGTTTGAACCAGGGCTTGTTCAGGGCCCATCATTTTAAAATTGAGAAGATATGGAATGTTATGCTGCTATAGTTTCATTCACATGCATATAAAATTATTATTAGGTATTTCTTACCATTACTTAAAATAGTTGAGAATTTTTTATGTATTAGGAACCTCAAGTTGCTTTTGAAGGCCTTGATGCTTTAGAACTATACCCATGTGTGCTGTTCTATAGCACCACATTTGGCGAAAAGGTGAGTCTTTTATCTGTTTGATCTATAATGTAACTTGTGAGTCTGAGTTGTCTGTTCCCACATGAACTGAATAGTCAACCCAGTCACTTGTAATAAAATACAAGTGTAGAATCGTAACCACTCAAACTTTATCAAGTGTCCAAGCAAGAATTGGCAATATATAGTACTTGTTAGTGAGTAGGATCTGGGTTGAGTCACAGGTATACAGTAAGTCCCTGACAAACAAAAAGTATTGCAGAGATCTTACTGGGTTGGTTATGCCAGTCTAGTAATGAAAGACAAGGAGCAAAAGCATATGAATTTTTTTCTTTAGGTGACATTAAAAGATGTGTACGTAAATGGCACCCCACAGGATCTCTTTCCTGGAGATCCAATTTGTGCCCCTATACGCACAGTACTTGCTGAGACCTCAGCTTCCTTAGTCAGGAGCCTTTCTTTGTACTCAATGTGGAAAGACCATGTTGTCAGCACTATCGTGAAGGGTTTTCAAGAAATAAGGCATGTCCTGCAGTTAAGCCCTGAAAAGGTAGAGTTGAGCAACAACAGCTTGAAAATGAGGTCTGCAGTCATTCAAGCAAATCAAGGAAATTTTACTGAAGATAATGAAGATAATACACAGGTAAGATGGCATAAACAATTGGGTATAACAATAAGAGTGTAAATGAGTTTTTCTGATTTGTTGGTTTTCTGTGGGACTTTTAAGCAAAAGGCTGTTTGATTGAAATGATATGATGGTAAGTGTGAAATTCAATGAAGTACTGTAGAGATGTTGACCATAAAAAGAAAATCCCAAATTTTGATTACTAGGTTCTATGTTCAAATTCGATACTTTTTTACTAAATTTTAGTCAGAAAGTTTGGGAGAGGCCTATGTATTAGTCTTGTTCTCCAGAAAATAATGAGTCATGTTCTTCCTTTTCAGAGAGACAGAAATGCAAGTGAGTCAACATCACATAATCCAGTCCTTTGTTACTGTGTTTGGCCAGCCTTGGCAGTTATTGGTGGGATTGACTCTGGGCTGCGCATTGGTGGTCGATGTGTGGACAAGCTGCTGTCTAGAGAAGGAACAGTACTAGGTGCAAGCAAACCTGGCAGTAGGAGTGTGAAAGTATTGTGGGACGAGGGAAGTATTTCAGTCAGGTGAGGCAAAATAATGTGTTTTGAAGTTTCCAAGCTTAGGTTATAAGAGCACTTTGTCAAGTTTCAGTTGTCAATATATGTAAGTCAGCAATATATCTTCTATGATTTTATATACTCGTGTGTTGTCCATTATTCACATCCATGAACATTGAAACAATACTACACTTGTTAATTCTAGAGATTGTTAGATACAATGTGGATGTGGTTCTTAACAATGCTCCATGTCTGATATGTTATTCAGTTGTTTCTTGTGGGTCTTCAATATCATCAGGTCTTGGATGTCTTTGAGGGTGTCATAATACCATACATGTACGTACATTTAGGCCCAAAAACTTGACCTGTAGGAGAATTGTTTTTAAGAAAGGTACATCTGGCAGTTCACTGTAAATTGTCTCAGTTTTTTTCCTCAAAATGTTCTCTAAACCTGTCATTTAATTTCTTGATTAATTATTTTTGCCCTTATTCAACTGAACCCCAAAAACTATAAACTGAGTTCAAGAAAGTGACGTTGTGATCAGAGACACACAGAACATGGTGACGTGCTTCAATGATTTTGACAAATGCACTTTGTGCTCAATTTATTTGATAACAAAGTATGGAACTATCAAGAAATTGAAGGCTTTCGTGCAAAAAGGCATATCTTGCATTTTGGGCCGATTTTTATTTTTTGCAGGATTGAGCTAATTTTTGGCAGACTGACTTGTTTTGACATGAAAAGCATCGTTAAGTAATTGTTTTTGTTGATTTGCGCTTCATTTTGCGAGAAATAACACATGCAAAAAAACTCAGTTTTCCGAGCGGCATCTTTTGGAGTGAATCCTTCGGAGGTGGATTTTGACGCAGTGCAAACTTAAACGGTTACTTTTAGCAGCTTCCACAGCAGGGTTTTTTTAAAATAGATGTTTTGATTTTTGAAAGAAGTAGAGAAATAGACCAGAAAAAAAAAATCGACCAGTAGTAGTAGATGCAAGTGAATATCATATCTTTCTCCACAGTTCAAATATATGATCTTTCATATCTTCCCTTGCATTCATCATCATCTATGGGTATATTACAAACTCACAACATGACCAGCTCCCAGTGGCTTAATAGCTCAGTTGGTGGAGCACTGCACCAGTATCGCAGAGGTCATGTGTTTGAATCCTGTTCAGGCGTGAATTTTTTTTCAGGCTTTAATTCACAATAATATTGTTTAAGTTGTGTTCATAACTGTGATGATCAATCATGTCTTCATATTCTCCAGACTCTGCTGCCTCAAAATTGAATTTGGTTTTTACATGTACAAGTATTGTATATTTGGTATCGGTTTTGTATGATAATCAACAGTTAATCTAGTGTGACTCTCAGAGTGAGGGTAGTCCTGAAAATGGTGGTCATTAGTGACATGTACATTTCAGACAAGACATTTCTTTTTTAATTTTTAAGGCACTTAAAATTTAATTTTATCAAATTTAATTTCTTAACCAATAAAGAATGTATATTTGATGGCCACCATCAGTCCCTTACTTCACACACTGCCTTTCCCTTTTTTTCTCCCAATCCAGTGACACCTTGGCTTCAAGCTTAGAACCATTGGAAGCTCTGAAATTTGATGCACGTCTCCTGGCCAACCTCCCCTTTGAAATACTCCTTGACTTGTTGGCACTGAGTGGTTTACTGAGTGAAAGAAATGGCTCAAATTTCCATCACTATTCCACTCTTGAGAACAGTGAATCTCTAACTCGTAATAATGGTGGTTTGCAGAAGCCTCTGGATGCAGATTCAAATGGGACAAGAGATTCTAATGATCCATATAGAGTGAGGCACGCAACTGTTGATGGTGAAAACAAAGACATTCTTCACCAAAGTGACAGACTTTATGAACGACCAACGTTACTACAAAATACCAGCAGTGATACTGTACCATCGGTACCTTTGCAAGATAATATTGCAACAAGGAGAAATTCATGTAGCAAGCCAGAGATGACAAGCATTGTTAAGCCGCTTTTAGAAGTGTCTGCCTTGAAATCACTTACTGTTTTACTCAGCTCAAATGGACTTCTGGAAACACTGACTACTGAGGTCTATGTTCAAACCTCAACCTCAAGTAAAGAACATTCTCAGCAGAAGTTGAATTTGTTACAGACATTGTTGAGGAGTATGGTGTCTTATGCAGTTTTGCCATCTCCTTTTAAAGGGGTGGTCATTTTAAGGGACTTGGAAAGGGTACAAAGTGTGCTTATGAGAATGCCATCTTCCATTTATTCTAACAGAGAAGTTGCAGTTGAAAGGAAAGCAGCATCTGAAGGTTATATGCAGTTTTGATATCTGTTACTTAAGGGAGCTGAATACAGTTTTTGATACCTGTGTTTCATTCACCTTTTTCTCTAAAATCCTTGATTCTTTGGTCACCAAAAATGGCAGCATTAGCAAGTTAACAATACAAACTTTGGTTTTTTGATAGTTAAGCTGACGTATGTGCCGTTGCCATGGCAACATCAATAAATATAAACAGGTCTTTAAAATAGTTCTCGTTTATTGGCAAAAAATTTGGTCATTAGATTTTCTTTACAATTTGCATGCAACAAGCTTGTAACGATGCTTACAAGTTAACATTCAAATAATAATAATAATAATCTAACAGAGAGATCTTTAATTATCCCTTGTTGAAGGTTCACTGGAATATCTAAAATTTCCTCTGTTAAAGTTCAATTTTCTTTTTGGAATACTCCAGTTACTTATTTCCTAAAGTATTTTTGTGGCAAGTTTCATAAAATTCTAATGAGTGGTTCTCAAGGAAAAGGCATATTTCCAAGAAAGCTATTCTACATTCAATTGCAATTTTTTGACTTACTACGCATGCACTGCATTTAACTGGGTTCTTTTGATTACAAAGAAAAATCTGAGAATTGCTGGGTTCTTTGCATCAATACCTTTTCTAACACACCTTTGTAATAAAGGACTAAAACCATCAGTACACTCTTTCAATTATGAAGCAAAATAGCGCAGATAGCACGGGCATTGAGCAAATAAACTGATTGCTTTATCGACACCATGTTTGTTTTTTGCAATCCTGAATCGCTTTAGCAAGAGCGCGTGCGAAAACTGTGTTCGGCCACCTTAAGCTAATTTACTGTTACCATAATTTGAATTTCATGATTAAATGCCAGGCCTCAAGGCAAATACAGAATCTGGAGAGTACAGTATAGAGTTGTAAATGTTTTCTATAATTATTATAAAAGGACTAAAACAATACCTACTTGGCTAAATGGGATGCTATTCTATTCCACCAAATTGGTTAGTAACCAAATATTTCCCTACAATAGGTTTAGAGAGGGACTTTGTTACGTAAGATAACAACAAAGTGACCTCACCCAGGGCTCAAATCCTGACCATTGCATTGAAAGTCTAGTTCACTTAACCGTTGTCATATTTGTATACTATGCAAGCTGGAGTCATTTCCAATAATATTCTCAAAGTATTTAACATGTATAATTCAGTTTAGATGAGCTGCTTGTTGAAAAAAAAAATGCAACTTTGTCAAAAAATCTATGATGAGGTTCCACATGCACAAACTACCAAGCTGGTGCAAAATGAAATATTATCAAAAGATTAAAAACAGAGTGGTGTAATGTAGTCTTAAGTTACAATGGTAAAAAATGTTGCTGATTTAATTGTTTCATATAGCAGAAACTTTGAGCCCATTGCAAGAAAGCAAGGACAACCAAGGTGACCAGCAGAGTGCACTTTGCTGTACTTCACAGAACTCTACTTCAGCAGAAGACCACTTACCAAACAGTAGCCGATCCAGCTCCTCCAACTCCATAGGCTCTCCGCCAACACAAAATGCAGATTCTGAAGACATGGGATCAGCTCCTGAACAGGAACATCCACCTGAGAGGCGGTACAGCCAGGCTTTTATTGAAGAGCTCTCCTCTCAGCTAACTGCCCCTAAACCTGTTGACGTAACTTTACAAAATGCTAGTACATCAGTTGGTGAACCTTCCACCCATTTCCCTTGTCCAGCCTCTCCACCAACCTCATTACCAAGGGCATTGTGTGAAATAGCAGCCCTCTCATCTCTCCCTGATTATGCTCTGCCTCTGTTAGAGATGGGCTTTTCCAGGAGGCATGTTATTCAAGCCATGATGGCCACAGGTACGAGAGAGAGAGCTGATGCCCGCAGAATCAACATGTTGGTCACATGGTTGCTGGAGCACCCTGTTTCTGATGATGGGGTTAGTGATGAGTGAGAAGCACAGTGAGGTCTTTGTATCTCGATTGTAAGCCAATTAGTTTACATACTCAGTGACCTAGCGGCAGTTAGTCGGGTAGGGATGAAGTAAGCCTGGCAAAAATTACAGTGTATAGCAGGGAGAGTTTACAAGAATATATATTACATGGCATGACAGTACGACATAAGTTTTGTGTGCCGTGAGGATACGTAAAAGTAATGGGCTCTAACACCCTTAGGGTGTAGCAGTATTGTCTTGAGATGACCCAATCTATATTGCCTTTGTTTTAGTGTAGATCACTTTTAATCTTGATGCTTTTTACAGCTGATCTAGTAATTTTACTTTAGGTGTTGTATGGATTCCTTTCTTAGGTTACAGAAGGTAGGGAATATGACATGGAGAGGACACAGGAAGAGGATTTCATTTACTTGTATGTTTAGGATGTGTTAAATGATGTCTTTTGGTGTTTACTTGTTTTTTATGTGTTATAGGATGATGAAGATTTAGACAACTGTGAGTCCAATGATGAAATACCTACAGAACCAGAGGCTTCACCACCCACTTATCAAATGGAAATTGGTAAATGATGTTACAAGTTTAACTTAGAATTGGCAAGTGTGTTGTATATTACTCTGAGGTACAGTATAGTATACATCTTCAGGTGGTCGATGTAGAATGCTAGTCAAGAAATGCAACATTCTATTACACTGCAGTTAACACATCACTGTATTAGAGCTTGGCACATATTTTAAAGACTGCACTGGGGTTGAGGGCAGACAGACTAATTTTAAAATGAATGTGACAGTCTCAAATAGTGCAGAGTGCAATTGATAGCTCTGAGGGAGGTACTAGATACGAATCCCTGCTTGGTTAACTTTTGGTTTGTATTTACCTTTGGTAGTCTGATAGGGCTTTTCCCCTTAGCAGTGTGTATGTTTCATGGCTGTATTTTCATTCAAGGTCCAAAATTTACTTACAATTACTGTTTGTCACAACAGCTTTTAACTTTTATTCTGGTGTTTTATGTTGATTTTTGTTCATATTAAATTTATGCCAACATTGGTAACTTGATACTTTTATTGTTTTCCTCACAAAGGTTTGTCAAATGAAGTCCTTTTTTTGTCAAAAACACATGGAAGATTTGCTTGTTTTCTTTTTTGCTGCTAGTGATAAAGGAAAGAAAGTTAAAAATCTGATGAAGAAATGGAAGAGGAATGATTTTGTTTTACTCAAAACAAATTTTCTTTCCACCGATAAACAAGAAGTAATTTAATTATCAGGTAGTCACGGAATACCACTTTCTTTTTCTGTTGCCACCTTTGTTGTTAACAATTTAAAAAATTCAAAATTAATACACAATGATATCGATTGATACAACTGAGAAGCATTTCAACGAGAAGTATCGAAGGTAAACCGCACTACTTGGCCGAGATTATATCCTACATTGGTGAAGGAGTCTCCTCAACGACTGATTAAATTAATTTGGGCTTTCATTACGTGTCACGGAGTCTGCAGCAATATTTGAGCACTTTCCTGGTTTCTTTTGTGGGAAATTTACAATTATTTTGAAGAGAATTAATGCCTCTAACTCAGGAACTTTGTGGTATCTCTTACAGACGCGATTAAGGCAAGAAATAAAAAAGCCGTTAAGGAGAAGTAATAGGTTTCCCTTCTTTATGTGAACCCTGACAAACACACTATTTTAGTTTGAAAACAGCAGATGATAATTGTTGAACCAACCTATGGGTAATTCTTAGTGATATGCAGCCACCATGATAATGTTTGTGTTTTGCACGAAAAAGGGAGAAGTGGCGCTACCTGAAAAATTACGGCCATCCTCCATCACATCACATGACAAAAAAAACCCGTGTGGAAACATAGTGTATAACACTAACAATGCTAGAACATATGCGTCTTACATGTTGATTTATACCATAACAAAAAGCACTCAACATTATTTTGTGTGTGATCCCATATGAAATGTATCTTCCACCAAAAAAAAACAGAAGACAAGAAGGCTAACTAATTTGTGTATGTGTTTAGAGAAAATTGGTTTTGTTCTAAAGAGAACAATACCACAAGGAGAGCGAGGGGTTACCTGAAACAAATAATATGTTACTTTGTGATGTTCACACACAACTAGGTGGAACATTTTTTTTATAGCAGATAGCAGCCCCCAAAACCTTCCCAATAGTGCACTCTGCTCTAACAAGTTTTTAAAGACAGGTTTTGCATTCCTGAGAAAAAACATCAGAAGTGTAGCAGCTCTTGTAAGCCTGTAATTCTCTTCATTGTTAGCAGCGGTTATTGTTTTAGGGCTAGGGGCATCGTTTCTGTTGTTTGCTCTTTTGTTCTCTCAAAGGGTAGCAAGCCATTCATGTGAGACCTTATGAGAGCTGCTACATCACCCAGAAACATGCCTGTTCATGTCTCTAAAAAGTGTCTTGCACTTTTTCACTTTTTTTCTATTAGCTTATAATTTAACTTCATTTGCAAGGAAAATATCTCTTTTATGGAGCTTTAATTGATGCTTAGGGTACCATGGTAGGTGAATTTTTATGACAAATGCAAAAGTAGTTTTTGTTTTGCTGTTTAAATTGAGAAGACTGAGATAAATATTTTGCAAAAAGAATGGGAAAAAACTTTTTTTGCCTTTTTAGATAAAGAGAAAAACTATTTTTGAATCTCATTAACCTCTTATGGCACATTAACAAGTTCTATCACCTCTAATTAAAATTTACTGCCAGTTGTAACGTGTAAGACAAATTGCGCTGTGATTTTTCATTTGAATGAAAGAGACGTGCACGCGAACTGTTTTCGATCTGGTTGTTTCATTGCAAGTTAGCTTTCGTTCTTGTCAAATTTTCTTTGTCAGGATGAAAACTTTCACCCATTTTCGTCTTCAAAGAAGCTGAAGAGGCAAAAATCTGGTGGAACCTACAGGTTCAGTGTAGAACGAACAAGAGCTTTGGCTCTGAGTGACCATGGCTTGTACTTTAATGAAGGAACTCGAGGACACTAGTCCCGCCAATGAAGCTGAAGGACAAACTACAACAAGTGCTAGTTGCACAAAATTGCTGGAGAACAGACACAGCTCTGAAACTTCCACAATGAGAGAGTCAAATGCAGATGTAAATGTGGAACCATAGGACAAACTTCATTGAAGGACTATTGTTAGGTCCGCTTGCTGGTTCCACCTCCAGATTTCCTCTATTTGGCTTCTCGAGGCATGGTTTCACAAAATGTCTGGAGAATGAAGAGGCCTGAACTTGAGCAACTTAATACCAATGCAGCCGTAAAAAAATCACAGCAGTTTACATTAAGATTTGTATAAAGATTTGGTACTTTGTTGCTTCTCAGGTGATAACACTGCGATGGGTTTTTGTACCAGAATTGTAGACGTCTGTTTATTTTAAGTTGCTATAAGCCATTGTTGTGGTAAACTGACCCATGTCGACGTCTGTTAGTGCGTCATCAAATCTTACCTGAGGGGATTTTTTCACTCCTAACTAATCATACCAATCTCGTAAGAGGTTTTTCATCTTTTTCTTGATAAAATTAAACTGCATATAAGGATGAACATTCTTTGTTCGTTCACTCACGTTGTCCGATGGAATTGGCTGAAAATCAGCAGGCATGTTCTGGGATACCTTCAAAAAACAGTGTCGTGCTTTGTTTAATTTCACTTCTGTTTCAAAGTTAAGGCCTCTTTTATAGAAGGACACATCCCCTTTGTAAATATCAAACTTAAGGAGGGTGTAGAAAAAAAAAATTCAAACCACCTCTGGAAAATCGCTGCCACCGTTTTTGAAGATGATGTGTGAGAAACCATTTCTGACGTTAATCACCACTCTGATAATTCATGTACGGAAGCAAACCAGTTTAAGCAAAGCAGTGTTTCTTGGTATTTCTTTTAATATCACTGTGACATTAACTTTTAAGAAAATTTGAAAGATATGGCTGTACTCTATAACTATTAAGCTTTCAAAAAATGTATAGGTTGATGGGGTGTTCTTTCAAAGCACCCACATCATGTGCAAGTAAGAGCGGGATTTCCCAACATTGTCAATCCTCCTACCATGATACCTTAAGAAGGCCTCATTCCTCTTGGGCCCTTCAGACTATTAGTTGTCAGCATGAAAGACTGTTTTGGCATCCTTTAAGAAGACCTGCATTAATTTATTTGGCCTCCCCTTACAAGATACTGAGAAATATTTTGTTATTAGGGATGAATTTCCCTCCTTTGCCTTAAAACAGGCAAAACTCTGACAAGTCTTCTCTAAAACTATCAATCTCCCCAAAGAACTGGGTCTTTCAAACAGAATGGTTCTAGAATGATCCCTACATGACACTCTTTTAACCCCAATCCTTGTACCTCCACCAAAATTAATATTCCCAAGCCTTTCCAAAAATTCCCTTTTTCTGGCCAAGATTAATCAACCAGCACCTGATTCAATGGGAGCAAAATAACTGCAAGTTCTGAAGTCTTCAAATAGGTTTTTGCTCAATCATGGTTACCTGTTGCCTTCCTGTTACAAAATATTTCACCCATATAGCAAGCTCAGCCATGCTGGCCCATCACATTGAGTCTTTTCCTCAGTAACTCAGTGTTACAGTCCCACAGTCGTCATTCCCTTGGGATCCCTTAGATCCAAACAGGGTACATATCGTCTCCTTTTTGACCATGTGTTGCATTGCCAGCAGTACTACCAAGCATAAGGCTAAATTTTTTGACAGTGCAAGCTTATAAGAGTACATGTAGTTCATGAATCTCTCTAGTAAACTACATTGTAACAGTGTCTTTTCATAAGACCTGGTAAAATTCTGGAGGAAAGCCATCAATTCATGGGCTTTTTCCTATGTAGTCCTGCTGTTAAGAGCCAAAAATAACCAGAATTGTTCATTTTGTGATAAAAGCATGAAACTTCCCAGGATGACTAACCTCTATAAGGTAAACATTTTCTGATATGGAGCCATCCCAAATTTACACCCAGAACCACGCTACACGCATGTCAAAAAATGACATATTAGGCTCCTACATGGGAACAAGGCTGAGTGAAAATGCTTATTTCTAAGCCTTCTCTGGAGTAATTTGCTAGATTTCTTGCTTTTTACTATGACAGCAACTTATAAAGTATCTGGGAATCGAAAAATTTGTCACGTGATTAGTCACGTGACCATATTTTAATAAACAATAAAATAATACCGAATATTGCATGAATACGATTAATAATTTTTTTCTCCTCTTCTTCTCTTTTTTTTTTTTGCTTGCAAATAAAAAGAAGTGATTATTTTGAACATTACAATATAGAGTAATAAGATATTCAAACTTAGAAACTTGTGTTTCGGCATGCGCAATGTCATATTGGGGCTTTGCATCAAATCGAAGCCGAGACAAAGGATGGATCTATGTTGGCTACTGAGGTGATTTGCTTAAGTCTGGCTTAACGGGATATAACTAATTTCGGTGCGTAATTCAAGGGAAAACTCTTGATTGGTTTAAATCGTATTTGACTAATCGCACACAATGGTGCTCCTTTAATGGCTGTCTCTCTGACTTCACCACTCTTAAATGTGGTGTGCCACAGGGAATGATACTTGGTCAGTCCTCTTTTATTTCTAATTTATGTTAACGATTTGCCTAACTGTCTATCATTTAGCATACCTAGAATGTATGCTGATGACACCCACATTACTTATACTGGTTCTGATTTGCATCCGATTCAGTCTAGTCTATCTCACGACCTTAAAAAACTAAGCAGATGGCTTGTGTCTAACAGACTTACCTTGAACGCTACGAAAACGGAATTTATATTGATCGGTTCCAGGCAAAGATTAAGTACTCTATCTGATACACTCGAACTCTCCATTAATAAAGTTCCGGTTGAACAAGTTTCCCCTGCAAAATCACTTGAAGTAAATGTCAATGAAAATCTAACGTGGCATTCCCACATCAACTGTGTAAAAAGATCGCGTCTGCAATTGGAGCCATAAATTCAGCTAAGGTAATTCCCTCGAAATTGTTCTACTATCAAACTTTTTTTTGCAACTTGGCATAATTAACATTCATGATATGAACATTAAAAAAATACAATTAAAAAATGGGGTCAACGTGCTTGTCAACGCGTCAGCACGCTCTTAAAATGGGGTGTTTTTACTGGCTGCGCGTTAAAAATTCGAATCACCTTCACACAGAATTGAATTAGGTAGCTGCCAGTTTTGCCGCATGGTGAGTTTGCCCCCACCGAGTTCACCCCTACATCGACTCAACTTGATCGAGCTCGCCCCCAACCAGATCGAGTCGCATATAGAGATAACTCCTCGTTCTTTTATCCACTACCTCATTAGATTACTGGTGGCGAGGAAACTTCGCGTGGTGGCTGGGTGACTTCGCTTGGTGCGAGGTGACTTCGCTTGGTGGCGACCGAGAGTTCGTTGGTGGGGAGACTCCCTGATGGCGAGATGACATAAACATACATCGACTGAAATGGTTCTTTGAAAACTCGATGACAACTACGTCAACGCGAACACAAAATTTTGGGGCGAACTCAAAATAGAAATTTTATAGTGGGGGCGAATTCTTTGCAGGCGAACTAGCCATGGGGCGAAACCGGTATCATTCCAGATTTAAGTCTTGGTTGCTTGAAAGACACAGAATTTTATGTTGAAAGTAAAGCTTCTTTTATTCACATAAGCAGTATTTCTTCATTTAAGCCGTTTCTAATTGCCTGGTTGTGGGAATATTGCACTTTTTCGGACGGTTCCGTGGTTAGCTTGAAGTCCTCGCCTCAGCCAAAATACACCCAGTAGGGAACTATTTTCCAAAAAAAGTCATGTTCTACTGTCAAACTTTTTTTCTTCAAATATGTTCTTTATTAGACTGTTCTTAGCGAATATCCGAAAAAAAAATCGGGGGCAACAGTGCTCATTTAAGAGCTCGAGAAAAGGAGCATTTATTTCGCTATCAAGCTTAGTTCGAGGGAAATCTCTTACGTTTTGCATGTACACGGGCTCATGACTTAGGGATACGCAATGCAATACTAAGGAATCACCCTAAGTCATTTGTGCCTCAATCTACCCTACTCTGGATATGCAACTCACTACCTCAACCTCACTTTGAATACTGCAGCCTAGTCTGGGGTAATTGTGGCAAAACATTATCTAACAGGCTACAAAAACTGCAAAACCGTGCTGCATGAGTAATAACTTCATTGGGCTTTGACGCTGATCTCGATTCCTTGTTTCACAAACTCAGCTGGAAAGACTTGCAATTTCAATGTCAAATTCAGAAAGCTCTGATGGTTTTCAAGTCTTTAAACGGTCTGGTTCCCGAATATCTCACTTCTAAATTTTTAACACAAAATGAATCAAATCATGCTCTGAGGGACTCGAATAACAAACTTGTTGTTCCCTTTCCGAGAACTAACTACATAAAAAGTAGTTTTAGTTACAGCAGCACAACCATTTGGAACAGCTTACCCTGTAATCATGGAAATCAGGTTTATAAGTAGACTGTTGTTGTAAGTTAATATGATATTAGGAGTAGAATTTTAGGTTTAGGATCTTAGACATGTTATTGGAATTTATTGTACCCGATGAATTTTTACCGTATATAAGTAACGATTAAAGATTAAAGATTAAAGACAAAATTTCCTACAGACATAAAATATACCATCCAGTAGGTCGTATTGCAAGTTTCGTTGTTTGCTCATTTAAGTTTAGAACGTACTTTAAAAGCAACCTAAACAGATTCATAGGCTGCATTATCTAAATTGACATGATTGATGTATTTTACATTTTAATGCTATTTACATTTTTTCTGCATTTCCTTTGAAAAATACTGTAGCAAAGTGATTGGAAACTCTTGTTCTCTTACAAAATTAACATATGCTTGAAGGCTAATCTTGCCTGTACCGGTTTGTGCAGTTGTGATGGAAATTACAACTAAAAGAACCTTTATTCAGTCAGCGCTTTTAAAAGCAGGCTTAGGAACGTTATAGCCAAAAAAAGCTGTTTTTTCAAAACGTTTCCTTCAGACTAAAAAGTTCAGCTAGCGTTGTGACATACCTGATCTATTCCGGCATATTTGAAAGTTTCAAACACAAAATAGAAAAGGTGTCTCAATCACAGTAAGCAAGTAACTCAAGAAAATCATGTCAATCAAACCTATATAAATTGACTCTGTATCTCAGCCTCGATTTGATATATACTTTTGTCTGATATTACGTTTTTGGCACATCCAAAGCATACATTCAAGGTTTGAATTTCCTAGTCTAGATAATAGAATCTACATCGCAAATAATAGAACTGGTATGTAAAAAATCATCATCATTCATCATCATCATTTTATTTCTTGATAAAACCTACATTTTACAGTTGGATTGGCCTGCGGATAGCTATGCTAGTCTAGGACGGCCAGTCTATCAATAGTTACAAATGATTTAATTATTATTATTATTATTATTACTTTTATTACTATTATTATTACTACGATAAATAGAGAAAAATAGAAAGTTAGAAAAAAAGTGAATAAAATAAAAAGAAAAAGTGGGAAAAGAATGTGATTTGATAGATAACATTTGTTTGTTTGTTTGTTTGTTTGGCATTTTAATTTAGAAATGATCCTGCGAACTATTTTTAATTCTGAGTTTGAATGATTTCTTTGGTAGTTCTAAAAATGGTAATGATTTCATCAGTGCGTATTGCTTTGCTGGTAATTGAACATAATCGTCACGTGACTATCACGTGACATAATTTAAGACTCAAGGCAATAGTTAATTTGTTGTTGGTATTTTGCATCAGCCTCGTTTCCATGTAAGGGCCTTATATGCCATATTTTCAACATGCGCATTCCATGGTTCTGGAAGAAAATTTAGCATGGCTCCATATCAGGAAATATTTGTCTTATAGAGGTTAGTAACCCTGCCAAGTTTGATGCTTTTATCAAAAAACTAACAATTTTGTCCCTTAACAGCAGGACTAATGCTCTTGAGGGCATCTAGAAAACATTAATTGCCAGAGATCTCATCTTCACATTATTTTGGTTTCTTAAATATTAATTCTTGGCCTAGGTTGACAGATGTTCGGGATTTATGCAAGTCTTTATATAAGAATGTAGTGTTTCATAGTACAATCTTTGCACCTTGATTATCTCTGTTTTCTTGGTTATTTGCTATGAATCTTTCAAGGTTAATTTTTCCTGAATTTATCTCGGTTTCTTGGTTTCACAATTTGTGTACAAATGGAACATATGTAAGCAGAATTTAGAGACTTGATAATAATTTATATTATATCAAATGTAACGTTTGTGAATAGTGTTAATGAAGTGCTTTGCTGCCGGTAGATGAAAGTGAACAGACAGCAGTGAGAGGCTCTGTCGAAGCAGAAGATGTGACGCACGGAATAATTGATATGGATTTAGATGATAGTGACTTTGAACCAGGAACTGATAGGGAGCTTCTTGGATTGTTCTTTCCAGAGGTGAGGATTGTTTTCTTTGGAGTCTTGCAACATAAAGGCCATTAGAGCTTCCTATTTTGATATAATAATTTTATGATAGCTATGATATTCAAAACATACTGAAACCTGAACAAAGCTGAAAATGGAATGTAGTCTCTTTCCAAAACTCAAATAGTTTGAGCAGTTTTTGTTTCATGATCTTTCATTCTTGAAAATAATAAGCATGACTCTGTGAAAATACTCTGATCATAAACGAGCTCCATTTGGGTGCTTTAAGGTGGCTCAATAGTTTCCACAATATTTCAGCACTTTTTTTAATGAATAAATACTACCAGTCTTTTTCAGCCGATGCTGTTATAATGGTGTCAAACAAATTATGCTCATTTTTGTGATGCAAAGGTTACCATAGCAACTTGATTACCAGTTAAGGGCCCACCCTTAATTTCAGCTTTTAATGATTATATTGTGAGCCCTATTTTTTATTTCCTAGTTGTCATCAGCATGTTAAAATAAATTATTTTTGCCAAGTTGAAAGACATTCCTGGTGTGGGTTTAGAGCCACTCTAATTTTTCTAATGTTTGTTGTAAAAAGCCACCCCCCAAGACTGAAAGGAATCGATAATTACTACTGTGAGCCAGCTTATGCAGCTATCAATATTAAGCCACTGGGGGGAGGCCGGGCAAAGGCGGGGGATTTGAACTCTGATCATCTTTTCAGTTCAAATGCCCAACCCCAGGGAAATTAACCTTGGTTAAAAGATTGCAAATTCCCCATCCCGGGGATGTTAGTGTTGTTCAAAAGAATGCAAATTCTCCATCTCTATCTAGGAAAAGGCATAGGTCTGTCAAAAAAAAGAATTAAACATCAAAAAGTTGTAAATGAAAGGCTACAAAGCAACAACTTCAAAATGCAACGTCTGTTTAATATAAAAATGTCACCTAATTTATTTTAAAATTGTGACGACTGCCTAAACTTATAAGACTAAACAAGACAGAAACCATGGAAATTCTTATCACGACTAATGTCCTACACCATTTTGACATTTTTATTACTTACATTTTAAACAGAAACGATGGAAATAAAATGTTAACCTATATCTGTAGTAGAGAAATATGAAAAAAGCCCTACAGTATAAGAGGCTCAAGATCTTAGATGTATTCACTAATTCATAATAATACACTGCACATGGTAGGCTCATAAAAATGAAGTTCAATCATTCAATTTCGTTTTAGCACTAAAATTATAACCATGCTTAGAAACAACCTGCATTGCAAATTGAATGTATGAAGGTGAATTCAGAACACTATCCTGTAAGATGTTTCATAATTTCAATTGATTTGAGCTTAAATTAAAAACAGCCTTGTGTTATGTAGGATTCGGAAACTTCTTTCCATACACAACTTTCAAAATACAAATCAATGACATTTAGCAATGGAGTTAACCTTTAACTAAGGAAAAACTAAGATCTGTAACAAAGGCCTTGTTTACAGAATATCTGTGCACAGCAATGTTCAGTTCAACACCAAACTTCTGAGCATCTTATGCACAGTCAGCGATCTGGAACATTGTTTTCTTCCAATTCTGTACAGTTTGTTTCCACTTATTCTCGGTCATCCAAGATGGCGGATATCCATGGCGTCTTTAGGGCCCAGTCTACTAATGGTTGAAGTCAAAAGTTCTGACCCCCGGGACTCAGCGAATGATCAGAAGTCCCAACCATGGGCAGACTTGTTATGTCAAAACCCCTGCCTATGCCCGGCCTCCCCCCCCCCCCCCCCCCCCCAGCGGCTTAACATTGATAGGTGCATTAGTTTTTAAACTTACCATTGCAATCTATATTTGTTATGGTAGTGGTGTCCTGGAGACTTTGATTGTAATTTTACACTGTTCCCTTTCAGCTGGCCAGCCATTCATCTGATTCGACAGCAAGGTGTGATATTTGTCAAGTAAGTGTTCAAAACATCAGTCGGCACATGCACAGTTCTCATCCAGGTTGTGGAGGCAACTGCAGTCGTCATGGTTACCGAAGTGATGGTGTTTACACTGATGGCTGGTTTGGTGGGACTTGTGGAACTGGACACCCTTATTACTTGTTATGTCCTGAGTGCCATAAAAGACACGTTGCCAAAGCTGAGGAGACAAGGACACTTGCTGCCTTAAAAGGAACAAAGTTGTAAGTCAACTGACAGTTAGAGCTATGTCATGCCAAAACATAGTTGTTGTCAGTGTTACCAGCCAAGACATCTAATATGGCAGGCAAAATGAACTTTGTGTGTTTTATTTTACTCAAGACACAAGAGCAGCCGTACTAATTTGTTTTAGGGGAGGGGTGGTGTTAATGTCTGCTTGTTTTGTTAAGGTGGCTCAAAATAGTTTTATGGTGTGGGTAGCCTGGGTTCTAATAGCGTGTGCATGAGTTATAAAAACCCACAAAAGCCCACTAAGCAATGTAAACAATATGGCATCTGTAGTTTTTTTTCGCCTCCTTTTTGAGCGCCGCTTTAAAGCTCATGGGCAAGTGTGTTTTTTTTTAATAGTGGTAATTTGCTTCCATCTACCAGGAATTCCTCTCCCTTGGTTACTTCCTCACTTCAGCATTAAAAACTTCTTTGAAAAGTTGCCTAAACTTGCCTAAAAGACACTCAACATTTGGTCTTCTCGAGACACATCTACCCTACATATGGAAGAGTAAATATAGTCAAAACATTGGCAATATGCAAACTAACTTTTATCTGCAGCGTGTTAGACACTCCAAATGGGTTTACTGACGAAGTAAATAACCTAATATTCAATTACATATGGAACTATAAGAATCCAAACTAAAAAAACCAACTATAATTAAAAATGAGAATGGGTGGGGACTTCATACGTTAGATTTTACGTTATTTGATAAAGTGTTAAAGATAGTCTGGGTAAAGCGCTTGTGCGCTAATGATAAAAGACCATGGAAATTTATCCCACTATCCTTACTTTTCAATGTTGGCGGCAACCTTCTATGAAAACTTACCAAAATTCTATCAAGATATAATATTCCACTGGCAGAAAATTAATAGCACTAACCCAAAAACAAAAGGAGAAAGACAGTGTTTGACCACATTTCCCAACACCGAGAAGAGAGTTGAAAATACAATGTGTAGCGGAGTATTTTTGATGAACTTCGAGGTGTTTGGAAAGGTGGTCAAACACTGTCTTGAGTGTTTGATATATCTTTTCAATCGAAACTAAAACTAAGGAGAAAACGGAGAATTAAAATCGTAAAAATCTATGCTAATCAAGATCAAATATCCAAACACTATCACGGTCATGATTTCCTTTGTTTAAACTTGATGAATTATTAATGAGTTTGAGAAGTGCTAAATCAAATAATATGGAATAATCAGTTCATTTGAGTAAACAAGCATCTTTTTTTCCCCTGGTTGGAAAAAAGTTGGCATTGAAAATCTCTCATGCCTTTTTGACAACGAAAGTAACACCTTGATGCCTTTTAAAACCCTAATGCAGAAATACAACATCAAGGGTAATTTTCTACTGTATTACAGCCGTCTATCTGCAACACCACAGGAGTGGAAAACTATGCTAACGCAGGAATGTCTTCTAAAGTCAACTGAATACGTACCACTTGCAATCAAAAAGCTCACATGTGAAACAATTCACAATGTTTTACTCAATCACCAGCACTTCCCTCCTCCAGCTGCAGAGAGAAGACTCAGTGAATGTGGCTTTATCTTTCAAGAAAGACAAAAGATCTATTCACTTCCTTTTTGTGTCCCAAATGAGGCAAAATTATCCATGTTTCAATATAAAATAGTTCATAATAATTATCCTGTGTACAAGTAAAATTCTGTACAAGATGAAAAAGAAGCAGCAACCTGATTGTCCTTATTGCCATGACATTGATCAGATACCACTCCATTTATTTGTGGAATGTTCAATTGCTAAATCCTTTTGGAACAAATTTACAACGTGGTACAACGCTGCATGTAAAGGAAACATTACTTTGGAGCAAAACAAAATTATCTTTGGTGTTTTAAAACACACATCGTCCGGTTTAACCCTAAATCACCTGATCATAATAAAATTGGAAAATCTTTTCTTTACATTAACGCAGTACAAGATGAAAAAAGGACCCAGTTCACAGATTTTGTAACCCTCATTAACGAAAAAATTGAATTAGAAAAATACACTGTGGTTACAGGGAATAAACTAGTTTCTTTTATTAAAAAATGGTCCAACTTTTTAAAAAATTAACTATTGGTGGCTAGGTGAACAAATACAAATATAATTGTTACTATCCATTTGTAAGTAACTTAATTAAACTTATCAAATTGTAAGTAATTGTATTGTATCGTAGTACAGTTTGACCCTTATTACTTAAGCGGCCACCTATTAAGCGGCCACCCTCCATTAAACGGCCACTTTCCAAAGTCCCGATTTATTTGTGAGTAAACTGTTGTATTTGATACCTCTATTCAACAGCCACCTCTATTAAGCGGCCGCGGCCGCGGCCGCGGCCACCTTTTTGTTGTCGCAAGTGTATTATTTATATGGTTTTTTACCTCCATTAAGCGGCCAGCAAATTATCTTTCCAAGCAAAATGGTGACAGATGATATAAGGTGATAACTGATAACAACAAGAAAACAAGAACTGCAATTTAATCTCCACTATAACAAGTCACAAGCCACATACACGTGCAAACTTTTCACGTCTGGCGCTATACATACATAACAGTAGCTAACAACAGAAAGAGATGACCCACTGTTTTGTTACAACCAAAATCTGTACAATAAAACCTTATTACTACTGTACTGGAAATCTTCAAAAATCCTTGCTCCTCAAGTTTTGATTTTAACCATTGAATTGAGATCTCGTCTCCTGTGAAGTAGCACTCGCATGGAATTTCTAAACCCAAGCCAGCCCCTCTGTTTACGTGCTTGCCTTTCACAACAGCTCTTCCTTCTTTGTTGGCCTCTTGAGAAATTTTGTAAGCCTTAGGGCCATAAGCTAGGGAACATGTCCAAGAACTGTTTCGCCATTTAATTCATTCTCATTTCCTCCTAGACCTCCCACCTTCTCTTTTGCAGACAATTGCTACAGCATTGTGATCAACTGTGTTAAGTGGCTCTCGCTTGAGTTCATATTCATCGCCTGTATCCGGTGTCCAAATTTCTTGATATTCATGGTACCCTCTAAAGAAAGAATTCTCTTGTAATACGGTTACACTTGTTGATTCTTTTTCTGCCATAATCTTCTCCTCAGGCCAATAGAATAAACTTTGGACTGTCTGCTTACTGTCTTACAATAAATGGTACTCTAAATTTAAGCTGCATACAAATGTACATCAGATAATGCATTTCTATCCAAAGCAACTGTCATAAAAAGTGTTAACTTTTCCCGTGCCACTGCAATAATGTGAAGTAATGGATAAACGAGTGGGCAATTGTTTCCTTTATTAAATTGCAATTGATTTGCCCTGTCGTTGTGTAGCAATAGCTCACAATGATGGCTACTGATTGTAGCTCTCGTTCTAAAGACTTTTGTCAAATTTGCAGCCAGGAAACAAGTTATAGATGTTTGCATTGTGCCAAGCCAGTCTGCAACAGATCAAAAAGTTGTTCCGTAGCTGCCTCTGAGGAAGAACCTGGATGGAAGCCAGGGCACACTGTGTCAATATGCACTCTGTGTACAAATTCAAAGCTTAAACCTTGCGTCGAGGAACAGTCAGCTACACCAAAGGGAAACAATATTACAAAGTCAAAGGCGAAACAAATGTGCTCTACAACTTCCCAAAAGAAGTGTAAATGTCTTGACATTTCATAGAAAGTTAAAGTCTTCGAGATTGCAAAGCAGAACCCTAACCTTGGATCAAGGAAATCAGCTGACCATTTTGGAATAGGCAAGATGCAGATTCAAACAATACTGAAAAATAAGGAGGTGATCATGGACACCTGTGCCAACAATGAAACTCTGAATCACGCAAAAAGAAAACGTTCATCCAATTACTCAGATGTGAATCAGGTTGTGTGTGACTGGTATACAATGTGTAGAAACTCTAACATCCCGGTTTCCGGTTCTATGCTCCAAGAAGAGGCGACGTTAATTGCAGAAAAATTAGAGATTTCCGATTTTGTCGCTTCCAATGGCTGACTTGAAAGATTCAAGCAGAAGTACAGCATCTGCAACAAAACAGTTGCTGTGATGTAAGTAAGCAGACGATGGAAAGCTGGAACGAGTGTGCAAGGGAAATTACAACTGGGTGGAATGCGCACGATGTTTGGAACATGGATGAGACGGGTTGCTTTTGGTGTGGCCTTTTTTGTAAATGCGGAAGGGGAGAAGGAAGATACTGTTGTTATTGGCACGTCCATCTGTCTAAGATGCCTTAAGAACTTACAGTCGCCAAGCTGGCCATACAGCTGCTCCTATTTTACCAATAGTAAAGTTTAGATGAATACAGAGATCATGACAACAATTCTGTCAAAGTTAAATCGCCTGTTGAAGAGCAACGATAGACATATCCGTCTGTTTATGGATAATGCTCCCTGTCATCTGCAAACTCTATTCGGACAGTTTTCAAATATCACCATTCAGTTTTGCCAAAAAACACCACTTCTAAATCACAGCCACTAGATGCCAGTATAATTGCCAATTGTTTTGTCCTGTACTGAAAACGAATGCTGTGGTACGTTTGCTCTCAGGTTGATGATAAGAAAAATGTGTCCGACATCGTCAAATCTATCAATGTTCTTATGGCCATTGAATGTGGGAGACAAGCCTGGAACGATGTTCACCAAAGCACTATCACAAAGTGCTTTCAGAAGACTGGTTTGTATCCATGTGATGAACCAATCGAGGACAACCCCTTTGAAGGAGAGGAACTTGCCAACATGATGCCAACTATAATGGATTGGATGCTCTGTGGAGAAGTATGTTTCCTGTGATGATGATACCAGTCAGAAGTGAGTTGCTAGATGATGATCTGGATGTTCAATTTGTTTCAGAAGACACCTCAATTAACGATGACTACGACAAGGAATTAGAAGAGCCATCAATCAAGAGCCTTGCATAAGCCTTGCGTGTAACTGACCAACTCCGGCACTTTGCCCAGTTTAATGGGTACCAAGACCTTGCCCTAGTTGTAGGAAAGGCAAATGATGTGATCTCATCATTACAACTCCGTGCCCCGAAACGGCAAACAGTATTGACGGATTATTTTAAATGAATTGTCCGTCAAATATCTGGAGCTAAATTTTTTCGCATACTAACTGTTGATGCAAAAAGGCCTAAGAAACTTGTCAATGATGTTTTGAATTTTTTCTGTATATTATCGATCCGAAGAAATGCTGTACATTTCAGCTAGGTGCCCTCTGTGTTAGAGCTAGAACTATGCATGGGCTTGAAATGCACTTGATGTTTTGTTACAATGAATTTTGGATTTATCTTCATATAATTATGTTCACTTTTTAAAAGCATTTTGCTATAGAGAGTCAATAAAATCATGCTTACTGCCATTCCTATTCAATTTACATTGTACCTCTATTATGCAGCCAACCTCTATTAAGTGGCCACTTTTCAAAGTCCCAAGGGTGGCCGCTTAATAGAGGAGGGACTGTATTAGTATTGTTCTTAGTAGCATAAGTATTGTTTTGTATTGTAAGTAGTTTCATATTTCTTTAAGTCGCTTTAGTACTGTATTGTAAATGGTATAAGTATCACTTTATAAGTAGTATAGTTGTAATAGTGTGTTGTAATTTGTTATGCATGAAATAAATAAATTCATAAAAAAAGATAGATATTGAGGCACGTTTATGCAAACTTTACCTGCCTGATTTTGTCACTTTTTCTTGTAATCCATAAAAGATCAAATGGAAAAATATCTCCCATTATCAAAAAATACAAATATTTCAGCTGGAAGGTGACATCCAGTCATTCCCTTACTTTGCTGACTGTTCTGTGTGTGAGGACTTGATTGAGCACATGAAAAACTTTGCGCATGCAGATCTAGTCAACTCAGAATTTTCCCTCATTTCCTTAATTTGCGCGTCTATATTGCCGCTTCTGGTTGGTAAAATTTTTTGAAATTTTCAGTGATGAGTAAGAGCAATTGGCTGCATAATTTTATATATACTGATTTTTAAAAAATTCTGTAGGAAGGAAATAAAATTAAGAAACTAATGGTCAAAAAGTAGTTTTTTTCTTTCATCTGCTCGACATAAGTTTTTTTAAACTTAAATATTTTGAGGATCAATCCTGATACGTCTAATATAGGATTCCAATTTTAGTGCACAATTAAATTCGTCATCTGGTTGCCATGGTAACAGGTTTTGGAAACAAAATATGATAAAATGAATCTGATGTCTCTTTCATTTTCTGTGGTAAATTTCGTACTGGTACGATGAACCAAACTGTACTTAGAAGAGAATTTGTAAAACTTGTTTGGGGAAATGAAAACTATTTCGAGCCACCTTAACCTCAACACTCTCTCTCACTGTAGCAATAGTTGTAACACTGTGAAGACCATGTCTCTGTTACAATAATGATGTCACCCCTCACATCTTGTGTATTATAAAATAACTGACACACTACACATGCTCTGATTGGTCAAAAACCTATCATTTATTGTACCAGTAAACACATGGTTTCTGATACACAGCACTACGTGGGAACTAGAGAACTCAGGACACTAGCGAAAACATAGGCTCTATATAATTATATTTTTGGCTTGAACTGGCTAAGATATCAATAACAAAAATAACTTTGAAATCAATTTTCAAAGCAGTTTCTATTTCGAGATGAATTTTCGTGAGATTCATTTCTTAACAAGCAATCTTCAATTTTCATGGACATCACTTCATACGTGTAACTATCATGTAAATTACATGTATCATTGGAGGAAGCTGTATTTCATGTTGTCTATTTATGAAACACTATGTTTTGTATTATCAAATTATTTGGGCATCTCAAAAGATAGAAAAAGGTTAAACAAAGCACTGGTAAGTTTTCTTTTGGGGATATTCTTGCTAAGTTGGAAAATAAAAAGGATTATCATTCGATGTGTTTTGTTCTTCTTTTTCATTGGCTGAGAGCCAACCACATGACCTGCAAATAATTGCCTACAAATGGTGGTCTCTTCATGCGTAGTACCATCTAAATGTGTTTTGCTGGAAATAACATTCTGCTTATGCGTAATTGTAACTATGATCTCTGGTGAAAAATGGCAGATTGCTCCCCTCAGCTGTCAGGGAGTAATTTTAGTAAGAAAACAAATATTATTGGTGATTGAATGATAAATCAAAATTATTGAACTCGGTTATTGCAAAAATGCCTTTACATGCAAAGGCCTAATGGGCTTAGCTTTGAGATCGCAAGGATACAATTAGATGAGCAATGACCCTCGGGAGATCCAGATGAAGAGCCTGCCTGCAATTGCTTGTGGTTGACTGTTGTCATATAAAGGAGTTTGCCAATGAGCATTATTTTCACCAAACCAAATGAATTGAACGAACAAACAGAGGAAATTTACATAAACACAAAATGCAAGCTACCCCTGAAATGAACAGCAAACTACCTGAATGTAAATTCTTGATAATCAACCTTTTGTAGGTCATTAGATGATGCTCGCCTGTTGCTGGACGCTCCAGATTTACTAGGACCTTGTGAAACAAGTATGCAAGGTAAGGTTAAATCTATCATTTTACATCCACATGCACAATTTTTAGAACCAAAACTGTCTGAAAATTCACCAAAATCAATGTTAAGCAGTATAAGTCTAAAAATCAATTTTGTTCATGCTTATGTGCAATGTATGTAGATCATAGTAATCAAATGATCATTATTGTGCAATATGGAATAGAATAGGAGCTTGTATATTTTTCAAAGACTGCAAAATGACCTCACCCTACAGCTTGTGCAATATTGTTGGCCTTTGAAAAATGTACTCATGCTTATTTATTACCAATTGCACTCAAAATCGTGTGATTACCTATACCAAATAAACTTGGCAGACAGTTGCTGAACTAAATTTTCAGTTATTCAAAAGACATGACTTTAAGTGCAGGAAATTAAAAGCATTTGCATCAGTACGTGAGTAGAATTCTACTCAGTAAGGAGAGTAACATGAAATAACTTGAAGTTACATAAAGGATAATCACAATGTAGACAGTAAGTTCACCAGAGAGATATACCTGTAAACGATTGTTTACTCCTAGACGAGCATGGTGACTTATGTCTGTATATTTTTCCCACTATTTACATATTTTTACACTGTCAAAATTACTTTACATAACCAGAAAAAAGTATAAATTGCTTCCATACATGTATATACATGAATACATTTGGTTTGGCACCCATTCTCTCTCTATAAAAGGCATAAAGCGCAATTTGAAGTGAGAATCACTGAAAATGTACTGTAAGCGTACTCCACTCGATACTCTTTAAGGTGGCTCCATAGGGTGATCATTTATGGCGTTTTGTGCGCAAGTGTTGTTTTGAATGCTGTTTTTGCATTCGATTTTACACCCAGTCCTCTCAAACTTATTACATGTCATAAGCAATGATTAAATAGTGTTTTACTCTCATCTCTGTTAAAATTTGGGGTTTTAGTCTTGAATTATAAATGCCCAAACAAAATTAATGTTTTTTACTTTTTTAAATAGCTGTACAGTACTTGTGATTTTCTTGATTTCGTTGGTGAAATCTTCCAAAATTTTCACAGCACATTGCATTTTGCGGGATACGAATTTTAAACACAAAAAATTAGGGTTTGTACAGGTTGTTGTTTTCAATTTTTGCAAAACTAGTCATAGATTTCCCTGAAAACATGCTCTGACTAAAGTGAAATATTTACTACCAGTCTGCCAAATGTTACGGAATTTCACGGAAGGGAAAATTCATTGTCAGAGAAAATTCACTGTCAGTTTTGCTTTTTGTGCTCATGTTGACGTCATAAAATATCAAAAAACACTGACATTTTCCTTTGAGCGTGCGCAGATTATTTGACCTTTCATCCTCAGCACACGTGACATCGTAAAACTATAGGGAGCCACCTTAAGATATCAATATATCATAATTATTGTGACATTGGGAACACAGCTCACAAGAAATACGGTAAGTTAAGTAAGTGTCACTCAGTTTTTTTATGACTTGTCTGTACTGCCCTTTTTCTCAACATAGGTGATGCCAGTATTGAACCAAACAAACCGCAAAATGAAGAGGACAGTAAAGACAAATTCACTTTGCTAGGATTAACAGAATGTAAACCTGTACCTGGTCCTGCTGAATTTGCAGTGGATGACCCTCTTGGCAGATGGGCCATTAATAGAAATATTGCATACCATACAGGTATATCCCATGTTAATAAGTCCTCTGAAGAAGGAACAAGAAAACCCCTTGGTGAACAAGCTGCAGCAATCACTTCAGCACATGACCGGGCATTAGCTCTCCGAAGAGTAACTGTTGCTGCACAGGTCCACCTATCAAGAGAACTCGTCTTAGAAGTGCTTTCTGTGCTATGCAATAACCTTGCACAGGGAATGATATCTTGTGCTCTAGAAATCATGGGACTTGATGATATACAGCTATTAGTTAATTTGATGAGGCTTGTGGCTTGTGGTCGAGCAGGCATTGCTAAATCGAAAGGAGGCAGCAGCAATTTGATATCAGAGGAGATGGCAACAAGCATCCACACAACCTTACTCAAGGTCCTAGGTCAGGCAGTTAGTGCTCTGATTTGTAGTCAGCCATCATCGGCTCAACTGTTATCACAAGTCTGTGTGAAAGATCTGATGGCATCTGCTACAGGTTAGCTATACATCTCTTTTCTAGCAGCACTAATCAGGCTTGCTGCAAAGGCCTTGCATGATTTGTAATCTTACATCCATGGAAGCCTAAATTTTGTACATGTATCTTGGATACTATGGCCGAGTTTGTTGCCTAAGTTGACAGTTGTGTTTGTATTTAGTGGATCAGGAAGCCTTTAATTTAACTCTGGTTTGTGTTCCATGATTTGACAAGAAATGTACCGGAATAGCCTTGACAGGAGATGCTACTCAATCACAAGTGATCCTCAGCACATGAATTTTGTTAGGTTGTTCCACCAACAATTCTGCCTGTATTACATGTATAAGGGAATGCAATAATTTATGTTCTCAATTGTGATGTTCATTACTCTTCCTCGTCAAATGTATGACATAATTTCACTTAGCTTTAAATACTACAAGATCTGCTTGGAGACTACTTGCCCTCCATCTTCTCTCGGCCTTCCTCCTGTCCCTACAAGCCTGAATTATGTCTTCATTGAACCATGGGGGCCTGGGTCGAGTGGAGACATGACAAGAACAAACGGGCGCGTGATCATCTAATAGTGATCTTAAAGTCGTGTTATAACAGTCGAGCAGCATGTTCAAATCATTAGGCGGGTTTTGATATAGCTGAGAATTGCGGATATCTTCTTTCAGTTTAGTTATATCAATTGATTTGAGTTTCCTGTATTCAGCATGTTTAATTCTTAGCGGAGGCTTCGCCACACTTAGCTTACATATCACGGCAGCATGGTCAGAGAAGTATCTCTCAGGAAGGGGCTCACCGTCCACAATATCGTCAGCCTGCCGTGTGATAATTAAGTCTAAGGTGTGGCCATGTATGTGCGTGTGTTGTTTGACATGCTGTACCAGACCCATAGAGTTCAACAGGTCCTTGAGCCGGATGGCGTCAGCATCTGATGGAACGTCCATATGAATGTTAAAATCACCACATATTATTGTCTTGCCTAAATGAATTATTTCTGACCCTCCATACGAAAACACGTCTTATCCACAATAGCCTTTTCTAGGGGGTTCGAGGTCGCTCTGACACCCTATGGAAACCCTTTAGAAACACTTTGAAACCCTTTGGAAAACCTTTGGAAACCCTGTGGGAACCCTTTTGAAACGCTTTGAAACCCTTTTGAAACGCTTTGAAACCCTTTGGAAACCCTTTTGAAATGCTTTGAAACTCTTTGGAACGTGGAAACACTAAACCCCTTAGAAATGTTTCGAATACTCTTTGAAAACGCGATTTGAAAATGTCAGGGGAAAAAAGGTATTCTAGTTTGTGTTCGCTGGCGAATGCGTGACAGCGCTGCATGTTACAATTTTTTTTTTTGCAGACATGTTATTTTGCCGCATGATTCAGTACTGATTTATACTTGTGGAAAGATCAAAAGATATAACGCATGTGAAACTTCTACCAAGTTTAATGGCGAAAATTTTGGACGTTTGCAAATGTAAATGTGAATAGGTTATTGTTTACATGAGAGATCAACGACATGTCTCATTTGCATATTTGAGTGGGATGCGACCTTTTCTTTTGAATATTTTGTTTGCTACTGCATAATTCTGTGTACGTTTTGTCTAAACTAATTCTCAAGCTTTCCGAATAATTTGAAATTATGCTTTTCACTTAAACTGTTTGCTCGTTACAAAACTTTTCCTTTCTTGCAAGTAAAAAAATGAAACATGTCAGCTTTTGATCCTGCCATCGAACTATTAAGACACTGTAATTTGTTAAAGGCATTGTTAGTGCAGTTCGAATGGTTCTCGTTCCTTCTTTTGGATTGCCTTAAGGTGGCCGAACACAGTTTTCAAGAGCCTCTGCCTAATTCACCATTACTTTAAAGCTATTTATGCTTTGGTGCCCGTTTTTTGCAAGAGACTAAGGTTAACCACAGAAGGGTTTATTCTCACATTTTGGCTAAGGTGAGTGCTGTTACCATGGCAACGGGGCTGGTTAAAAACAAGGCTTAAAAAATGGTTTTTGTTAATTTAAAAAAAATTCAGTCATTAGATTTTTTTCATCATTTGCCCACTATGAATTGACATTAAATCCCTTCTGTCAACACTGTTCTAATAAAATTTTGACATAGGCGACTTTCGTAATTTGCCGTAAATCGTTTTCACTGCATGTTCTGTATTACTAAAAATTCCCTATGTCAAAATTCAGATTTTTTGCAATAGATCATTCGCGTGGTCTCTGAATTATTTTTTTGCCAAATTTCTTGAAATTCTAACAACTGGATCATTAGAAATCGGCAAGTTTCTGCAAAAGCAATCAGTCTCAATTTTTCGAGCAACTGCGCATGCGCTGCATTTAACTGGGTTCTTTTGGTAACAAAGAAAAAGCTGAGAATTGCTGGGTTCTTTGCGTCGTTACCTTTTCTAACATAGCTTTGTAATAAAAGACTAAAGGCATCAGTACACTGCGTTCAATAATGGAGAAAAATAGTGCATATAGTGCGGGTGTTGAGTAAATAAAATGATCGCTCTATTGAAGGCATGTTTGTTTTTCAATCCTTGTGCGCGCGCTGAATTGCATCAGCAAAAGTGTGTGCGAAAACTGTGTTCGGCCACCTTAAAAACAATATAAACTCTTGAAAACTGTTGCCAACACTTTTAAAAGCCTTTTGGAAACCCTCAAGGAGTTTCAAACCCTTTTGAAACGCTTTAGAAACTCATTAGAGACCCCTTGGAAACCCTTTAGAAACCCAGTTTCAGTAGTTTGAAACCCTTTGGAAACCCTTTGAAACTCTGTAGAAACCCTTTGGAAACTCTTTAGAAACCCTTTGGAAACCCAGTTTCGGGAGTTTGAAACCCTTTGGAAACCGTTTTAAAACCCGGTTTCACCCAAATTTCCGTGTTTCATAAGACATGTTTTCGTATGGAGGGTCACATTTATTTCTCCATGATTTGTTCTTCGAGCATTATATAGTACATAATTAACTTGATTGTTTTATTTCAATATTTTCAGGTTCGTTGAGGAAACAATTACAAAGAAACATATCTCATAACATGGAAAACACTCAATTTCTTCAGCCAAGTGATTTGAATCCATCAGCCTCAGATCGAAAGGCCCTGTCATTACCAAGTTTCACTGTAACACAAACATTGGTGAACTTATTGGCAGACAGAAGAGGTACGTGTGAACTGTTTTACCTTACATGTTTCCATTTAGGTGCAGTAGGAATTAAGCCCAAAACAAACAGCAACAGAGGGGATGCCCAACGTTTCAAACCTATCACTGGTGATGTGGGCATACCGTATTTTCCCGTGTATAAGTCGACCTTTCAAGACCTAAAAATCAGTCCAAAAATTTGCCCTCGACTTATACATGGTTCAAAACTTGAGATCCAAGCGCCAGTCAAATAATTAGCATAATAATTATCTTTCAATGTTAACAAACGTGATAAACGGCAGCACAGTTTACAACGTACGTTCGCTTAGCGATCTGTCTCTCCATATCAGAGCTTCAAGTTAAAATGCATCAACATTTATCCGTTAACTTTTTAACCTGAATCTTGTAGACACTCACTGGCTCAATTTTGTCATAAAGAACCAATATTTTTCCTTTAAATAAAGCTGTAGTAAAGCCGCTCGGAGAAAATATCTTTCACGCTTGGAACTTCTCTGCTTGGTAACCTGGCAGGATACGACTGCGAGGACTTCTGTACTTGACCGATTTCAAGGCTTGACTACCAAGTTCCCAACACACGCTTTGCACTTTGTTTATGGTGTCATTCTGAAAGTCGTGAGCTTCTTTGGTGTTTTGCCTGTCTTATAAAGCCACTTTTAATCTCTTCGCACTTAAAAAGGCTTGTTTGAAATCCTTACGTTTGATTTTTGTGAGCATTTTACAAAAATTATCATCGAAAAGTCTGCATGCACATGTGTTGCTAAACTGGGTAAAACGTTCGTATAGTGCCATAATAAGCTTTAAAACTGCACGTTGAAACATGCTGTGATTTGTTTACATATCTGTGGTAGCTGAAAGATAATTTTAAGAAATACAAGATAAGTTTTCCAAGAAATTCTCACCTGGAAATTAAGAAAATCTAGTTTTTGTCCTCAAAAATTGGGGGTCGACTTATACACGGGATCGACTAATACACAGGTATATACGGTATGAGTTTGCCAGATACTGCTTCACATGTTTATTAGCAAATGAATGTCCAGGATAATCTTCTACCTTTCAGATGTAAAGATACAGTGCCCATTTCATGAATAATTTAATTTGTAGCTGTGAAAAAATTGATTGACTGAGAACAGCCCAATTTCTGGTTAATTCTGTGCAATAGCCCATTTCCAAGTTACCCTCAGCTTCCATATCAACCATATAAGCGAAGACTCACTTTGAGAAAGAGGCTAGGCTTTGCGCACAATGTTGTTGTACAATTGCGTAACAAAAACGGTCTCACGCTAGATTTCTTATTATTTCTCGTCATTCTTAATTCACAGAATTAAACTTCCATCTGTGTGCACCCCAAAAAGCAAAATTTTCTGTCTGAAAGAGATTTATTAGAAGAACAATAACAAAATTCCAAAAACAGGTTGTAAAGACAGCGGGTACCTTTTAAGTAACAAAACAACATTTATTGTTCAGCAGGCAATATGCGAATGAATACATGTGCCGATGTGGCTAGCAAAAATGTAGAAACTATTTCCTGTAATACAAGATACAAGCATGTACCACACGTTGGTGAGTTCTTGCGGTCTAGCGGTAAACCACAGTAGTTCGTCACATCTCTCTTCTCATAAAGAAAAGCAAGGATCACACATTGTTTCGGCCTAAAGAAAACATAAAAAGTCATCCGGTCAACATCTAATTTGATTAAATAAGAGTTCATTAGGTAACAAAGTTATTTAGGTGAGCAGGCTGTCTGCGGGTGCATTGTGATCTGCGTAATTGAGCAGGTTAGGGGACGGGCGCCAAATGCTTGGTCAGGTGGCTGTCTGGCTTGCTCCTGTTGGGGTGGAATATCTGTGCTTGATGTCGATGGCTCAGGCTCACTGAGGTCAAGGATGGGTAGTTCGTTTGCACGAATCAGCTTGCGTTATGCACTGTCCCACTGACTTTAACATCGCAGCTGCTTGGACCAGTATGTCCTGTGCAGGTGCCAGTGGTCCAGATTTTCTGACTGGGTAGCTTTATGCGCACAGTTTCTCCAGGTTTAATTGGACGCAGTGGTTTGGCATGCCTATTATAGTAGTGCTGCTGGCGCTGCTTATTTCCAATAAGAGCGTGTCTCCTGCGCTATTGAGTAACGGGGCTGTAACAGGGTACCAGCAATGGGAAGGAGTGTCTTCCAGCGACGTCTCATCAGGCGTTGCACAGGACTGAGGCCAGTTCCCTCAGATGGGGTGTTGTGCCAATCTAGCAGTGCTAGGAACTCCGATTGGCCAGATTCCTTGGACTTGGTGAACACGCATTTTACTGTTTTCACGGCGTTTTCGCCCTTTCCGTTCGACTGTGGTACGGTGATGATTTGGTGTGTTTGAACATCCAGGTTTTCGCGAATACAGCAAATTCGGCAGATGCAAACTGGGGGCCGTTATCAGTCACTAGGACGTCTGGGATGCATTATCTAGCGAATACAGCTTTCATCTCTGATGACGTTACGTGATGTCGCAGTGTTCAGGTGAGCAACTTCTATGTAGTTACTGTAGTAGTCAGAGATGTCTAGCAGTGTGCGGTTGTCTAACTCACAGAAATCGGCAGCTACCTTGGACCACGGTCAGGCCACCACTTTATGCTGTAGGAGTAGTTCCTTGGCTTGCCTGGTGCAGTGCGCTAGGCATACATCACACCTTGAGATGTATTCTCATAGCTCAGTTGCCATGCGAGGCCAATAGAGGGTATCATGTGCTCTGCATATACACCCTTCAATGCCGATATGTGAGCTGTGTACCACGGCCATCAACTCCTTTTGTAGGGCAGCGAGTACGACCAGAAGTTGTCTCTGGAAGACAAGCTCATTCTGAACGGTCAGGAATCTCTCATGTCAAAGTATGGGTGCAGGCATTCTGGAATTTTGGATCTAGTTTCTGGCCATCCTCGATGTATGGTTGCTCAGAATTGCTGCGACACAAGATCGTTTGCGGATGCGTGCCTCATCTGTTGCCAGTGTTCGTGACTGACTAGTAGGGAGGCTCTGTGATCCATCTCTTCCAGTTCTTTGGTGAACTCACAGGTGCTAACCTACAGGAGGAACGTTCTGCTCAGAGTGTCGGCCAGAAACATATCTTGACCTTTTTTGTACGTCACGCGAAGACTATACTTCTGAAGTCTCAGCAGCATTCATTGAAGTCACTTGGGTGCTGAGTGGAGTGGTTTACAAAAGATTGCTTCTAAGGGCTTTTGGTCACTTTCAACTTGAATAAGGTCACGACTGTAAATGTACAGTTCAAAACGTTCACAGGCAAAAACGATTGCAAGCAGCTCCTTTTCGATTTGGGCGTAACATGTTTCTGTATCTGTGAGGGCACGGGATGCATAGGCCCACAGGCTGTCCATTTTGTAGGAGGGCGGCACCTAAACCAAACTGAGAGGCATCACATTGGATTGTGACTTCCTCCTGCAGGTTGTAATAGTGCAGGACTGGAGTGCTTCTAATGACGCTCTTGGGCTGTTCCCCAGGTCCACTGTGCGTCGTTCTCCGTCAACTCTCTCATAGGCTTTGTAATATCCGACAGTTGAGGGAGGAACTTGCTGAGATACTGCACGAGCCCCAACAGTCTCTGCATGGACTCTAGCTTTGTTGGAGCTGGCATTTCGCTGATCACCCGAACCTTGGCTGGGTCAACACATAGCCCTTTGTCCATGGCGCTGTGTCCGATGAATGGGACTTCTGTCATTCGCAGGTTAAGCTTGTCCATGTTAAGCTTGACACCTTGCTCTTTGCAGCGTTCCAAAAATGCCATAAGAACTTTGTCATGGTCAACATTGGCCTCTTCCAGTGTGCTTCCGCAGCCAATTACAATGAAATTGTCAGCAACGACTTCGATGCCTGAGAGCCCTTCAATAAGCTCATGTATTTTCTGCTGGAAGACTCAGGAGCTGAGCTGATACCAAAAGGTAGGCGTCGCCAGCGGTAACGTCCAAAATGGGTGTGGTATCTTGTGAGGAACGACAAGTCCTCATCCAAGGCCACATGCCAGAATCCATTCCGTACGTCTAGCTTTGTGAAGACTTTCACGCCATGTAGCCTGGTGGCAATGTCTTCAGTGGTTGGGAGTGGGTAATGCTCGCGTTGGATGGCACGGTTCAGGTCCTTGGGGTCCAAGCAAATGCATAGCTTTCTGTGTTTCTTTGGAACTGTTACCATGGAGCTTATCCACGCTGTAGGAGAGGTCATGGGTGCTATGACTTCCTGTTGTTCTAGGTCTTCTCAAGCTTCTTTCACTTTTGTTCTGAGCACTATGAGTACGCAACGAGGTGCGTGTTGTATAGGATCTATGGTGCTGTAAATTCTTATGTGGTATTCGCCGGCTAGTTTTCCAACGCCTTCACCAAAACTTGCGGGTAATTCTTTATAGGGGCTTCTCTGGTGATGGGCCCTTACGTTACTTTTGTGATGTTTGGTTTTTCAAGTGAGTAAACAGGGGCACTTCCTGTTCGTGGCTTGTTTAACTGATCATTGTCCATGTATTTAATGATCCTCATGCCCACACAAGCCTTTCTTCTAAGGAGGGGGCAGATTGCGTTGTTGTCAACCAGTTTACAATCCAATTGGCATTTGAAGTCGTCACGCCAAACTGTAATTTGAACGCTACCCACGACTTGCAGTTTTGAGCCTCCGTAGTTGAGCGTTAGCTGGTGTCACGCGTTCCAGTCTGTAATCTTTTGTGGCTTTCTTGTAAAGGCTCACCAGAATAACGTTGCATTGGGCTCCTGTGTCGGGCTGAAACCGCAGATAATTGCCAGACTCTAACTTGAGCGTTACGAGCTGGGAATCATCCAGATCTACCACTGAGATCATGTCAGCGTGAAACACTTCTGGCTCGCTATCGCTGTTGACAGCTCTGACAGATGTGGAGTTGTTATCTCATTTCTTGCTGCGACATTTAGCCGCAAAGTGGGAGAGTTTACCACATTTCAAACACTTCTTGCCGAATGCCGAACATAGCTCTTTCTTTGAGCGGTTGTGAACGGTTCCACAATTCCAGCATTCTTTGGATTTGTTGGCATTTTTGTCATCTTTCCCTTTGGATTTGCGTCTCCCCAGGCGTTTTTTCTTGTTTTCTTGGTCTGTAACCGCATTAACTGAACTTGATGGGTCCGTCTGGTTTTCCACAAGTTTCATCTGGGCAGTTGTGCTCTTAGATGTCCTGCATATTTCGTCAGTTTTTGCGAGTGTTAAGCTCGTTTCTCTTAACAATCTCTCTCTAACCTTGTTGTCATGAATACCAAACAACAGGCGGTCATGAAGTATTTCTTTGGGATTAATTACTTCGAAATTGCAGCCTTCTGCTAGCTTTCGCAGTGCCGTATGATACTGATCGTAAGTCTCTCCTGGGTCCTGAACACATTGGTTGAAGCGATATCTTTCAAATGGAATGTTCTTGCGTGGTTCGCAATATTCTCCCAGTTTCTTTAATACTGGTGCGATTTTCTGATCATCTCCCTCTTCGGCCCAGGCGGTAAATGTAGAGCATACCTCCCTGGCGTCTTCGCCTATCACTGTCAAAAGCGTGGCTACTTGTACTGGCTGTGCCTTCCTGTTGAGCTCTGTAGTGAGTGTGCAGTTTTCTCATGCTAGCTGGAAATTTTTCCATTTCTCTGCTGCGTTGTGATCGTGAATTTCAAGAGGTGCTGGTGACGGTAAGGAGTATCCAAATGCCATTCTTCTTTACGAGAAGCTATGAAGCTATGTGTAATATTATTGTACCACTACAGCTCTCCGCCACTGCCACCATGTAAAGAGAGCAGGTACCTTTTAAGTAACAAAAAGACGTTTATTGTTCAGCAGGCAATATGCGAATGAATACATGTGCCAATGTGGCTAGCAAAAATTTAGAAGCTATTTCCCGTAATACAAGATACAAACACATACTACACGTTGGTGAGTTCTTGCGGTCTAGCGGTAAACCACAGTAGTTTCATCACATCTGTCCTCTCATAAAGAAAAGCAAGGATCACACATTGTTTCAGCTTAATGAAAACAAATAAAAAATCATCCGGTCAACATCTAATTATTACATCTAATTATTGCTATCATTACAGGCGCAATATACATGTTGGTCTCCTACCTATGTTATAAAACTGTCAACCTCTGCGAATTCCCCCCCCCCCCCCCCCCAACACACTGGACATTAATCCCAGAGTGAGTGCAGTGGACGAGAACTCTCTTGACTGTAATAGCTTACATTGTTCTCTAAAACTGGTTCTTTGCGAAGACACTGCTCGTCAGAAGGGTCGGCGTTTCTTATTCTGTGTGGCTGGGGTTGTGTGGAGGCTGCATTGAGTTGGAGATTTTCTTCTAGTGGGCAGGAGATCTCGTAGTCCTGGCGTAACGTCCATATGGGTCTCACTAGGATGGTTGGTAAGCTGTTATAGCCGAGTCTGGGATAGGGTGACCGCTAATAAGATTAATGACTTGATATGAAGTTTATATGAAATAATTCATACATGAACTACGGTTGTAGATGAAAGTGAAGAATTGGAAAATTAACTGCGATGATCATTCTTCACTTTCATCTACAACCGCAGTTCATATATGAATTATTTAATATAAACTTCACATCATTTCACTCCTTACGGGAAGAACTCAATTAATTGACCTCGCTCCCAATGTGTGGCTTCATAGCTCAGTTGGTAGAGCATTGCACCAGTATCGCGGAGGTCACGGGTTCGAATCCCGTTGAAGCCCTGATTTTTTCAGGCTTCTTCTTTCCAATTGCTTAAATTGGAAAATTAACTGCGATGATCATTCTTCACTTTCACTTTTAAGATTAATGACTTCTTTGATTTCCCTGCGAAGGTTAGCAAGCTTTTCATCAACTGAGATCTGTGGAGAAAACTGGTAAGCGGAAAGAGGAGCCTTTTTTGCTTTCTCTTTAGCTGCTAAACTGGAGACAAGGGTGTGAAGTTGTTGTTGCCTACGAGAAACAGAATAAGTTCCTTTTGCGTCCTGAATGGATTGTTGAACTGTTTGAGTGAGGGGAGCAGCATTTTCAACTTCCTGGAAGGTTCTAGGTTGACGTATAAGGACTTTGAGTGTAAGAGCATAAACCTTGAGTGAATAACCAAACTTTTTCTTCCTCTGATAAGTCAAGGTTGTCAAACTTGTTTTGCAGGTCTTCAATATATTTATCCAAAGGTTATGTGTATAACCTCTGTCCCGTAATATGCGTTTGAATTTTCTAATTTTTTCTTCACATGTACCTTTCTTTTGCATGATTGTTCGGAAACGAGGAGCCAAAAGGGAGGAGAGCTGGTCATATCCCTCTTAGTTTTTACTATTTTTGTGGCCAACTGGACTATGTGAGGGTTTGTTCCTTTGGTAAATGATAAATGAGTTAAAGACGACTAGGATAATGGTGCATAAAAGAAACTAATGAATGCAGCCTTCTAAAAAGGATTGATCGGGTAAAATAAATTGGTGACCCACCACCCCAAGGGAGCATTTTCAATTGATAGGTGAAACAAAAGAACATGAAACTTCGAGAAAAAGAAAGGACGACGAATACAGATATAAAACCCCAAGCAAAAAGAGCTTGAATATATAATGAAATTGTTACTATTCTTTCAATAGAATGAAGATGTTGCTTTTATTTGAAAAGATAAGGATTTGCACAAAGAGAGATTCGTCAAAGCACAATGCTATGTTACAATGTTCATTTGCTGGTTACTCAAGCAGATAAGAAAATGCAAAATAAGTTAAAAGTTGTGATTAAAAAAATTGCTTGTGTTGTTGGTGATGTGTTTGTATTCAGTATAGCAGATGAACTTTTCTTTCAAGTTATTCAATTTGGGAAGATTAATTAAAGATAAATGTGCACACTTCCCAAGTGAATCGATAAATTGAAATTTGCGCTGCACGTTTACTATTTCTTTTATAACATAAAAGAATATTGGCACTTAGGCAAAAAAAAAGAACATTATGGAACCAGGGATTTCTGAAAAAGTGACAATGGGGAAGAAAGAGAACAAAGAACCCTTGCTTTGAGCTATTGAAGATGCTATTCCTGAGTATGACAATTACAACTTGTCAGCAGCATTTTGAAATGCTTGTACAGCCTCCATTCAATGTCCACTAGAGTGCTTGAAGCTAACTTGCACTAGACCAACAGGATGTGGTTGCTCTGTCCTGATCTGATACGCTCTAAAAGAGTGCTGTAATAGCAAATCAAAGGTATGTTTAAATTAACTATTATGAAATATTGAAGCAAGTACAAAACCATTAAATGCTATAAACCCAAATTGCTTCTCTCTCTCACTAGATACTGGGCCATTTTTTTTAAAGTCAAATTGTTTTCTTGAATTCTAGTTTACCTAGCTTTCATTGAGTAGAGCCGTATAGCAGTAGAGAACTAGTAACGCAGTAGAGTAGAGTATAGTAGAGTAGCGTGGTGTAGAGCAGAGCAGAGTAGAGTAGCGTAGGGTAGCGTAGAGTAGAGTAGAGTAGAGTAGTGTAGTGTAGTGTAGTGTACAGTAGAGCAGAGTAGAGTAGCGTACAGTAGAGTAGAGTAGGGTAGAGTAGCGTAGCGTAGAGTAGAGTAGAGTAGCGTAGAGTAGCGTAGAGTAGCGTAGAGTAGAGTAGAGTAGATTAGAGTAGCGTAGAGTAGCGTAGCGTAGAGTAGAGTAGCGTAGCGTGGAGTAGAGTAGAGTATAGTAGGAAAGAGAACAGAAGAGTACAGCTCTGTGGCTCTGGGGCTTTACTCTACAGCTTTTTTACTTACAGACTAGAGAAGGCAGTGCTACATGGAGGAAGTAGAGGCCGAGAAACTCTACGCTTTTTGTCAATCATTTTTTGGGACACATTTGAGGCAATGTCAGTTCTCCTCTTTTAGTGCAAAGAACGCTAGTGTGTCTGCGTATCTTCTGGAATCTTCCCTAGCTCGATTCAAGAAATGTCGTCTGCTGTTTTACAACTATTGTGTGTTTGCCAGGGTGGAAATAGAGAATGGGAACATATTGCTTTTCCTTAGCAGCTTGTTTGTTTCCTCTTCTATGAAAGAGAGCCCATAGAGCCCAAGTTCATATGCAGCCAAAACTTTCCCGAGTTAGTCCCATGTAAAACTAGTAAATTTGTGACAAAAGAAACTTCATTATTATTGCCGCAGACTCCATCGCACTTACTGAAACCTCCAGTTAATTTCATCAGTTGATGAGGTGACTCGCTCACCGATGTGGGATATAATTTCGGTCAAGTAAAGATCTCTATTTTCAATACTTCTCGTTGAAACGCTCCTTAGTTGTGTTACTCAATAGCATTGTGTATTAGTTTGATGTGGTTTTATTGTTTACACCAACTCGGCTGGCAACAGAATTAGAACGCACTAGTACTATTCCGTAATTCGACGTGACTATTTGATAATTAGATAAGTTCTTGTTTATCGGTGAAATGAAAATTTACGTTGTGAATTAAGCAAAATCGTTCCTCTTCGACTTTTCAGCAGAAATTTAACTTTCATATTCCATTTATCTCCAGCAGTGAGTTAAAGATACACATCTTTCTTACATTTGCATGGAAACAAAGGTATCTTGTTGCATACATTGGTGAGGAAAACAAAAGTATCAAATTGCAAATGTTGGCGTGAAAAGTAGTGCTACAAAATGAACGAAACTCAAGATAAAATACCACAATGAATTTAAGAGAGAATGTCCCCAAAGACCGTGTGAAATCACAATAATGTGGCACATTTCCCTCATCTTTCACTCAGAGATACCCCATGATGAGTTAATAAACATGGTATGTTTGTTTTGTTCAGATCTACTTTTGTTTTCCCAAAAAATTGCAAAAATTGTACATGATAGCAACCGCTAGAAAATGGTGGATATTAGTGCGCCGAGTATCAACACAAGAACTTCGCTCCTGAAAAGTGGAAAATCAAGTTTGCTTTTCTTCTTTTGTGTATTTGTATGGGAGGTATTGGCAAATTACTTAAGCCTAAAACCAGGCTTTTTCGTCTAAATTTGAATTCACAGTGCCTGTTAAAAAATCACCAATATTTTGTGGTTTCAAAATCAAATTTGGGAGCATTTTTTCAAGACACGTTTTTCCTATGTAGTATAATTCCGAATCACTTGAGATCAAAGTTGTGATTAGTGGAAATGTTCTTCTTTCAAAGATAGAAAGATTAGTTTGGGGCTTTTAATTACTGCACGGAAAATACATGCTCTATTTCAGGAAAATCGCTACCTCAAGGTGTCAACAACTACAAATAATCGAATTAGAGTCTCTGCTGTCGAACCTAAAATTCCCAGCAAAACTTAGTTCTTAGCATCCTATTAAACAAAAAATCAATATTATAAGTTCACCTAAATCCAGTGGCTGTAGATGGGGTTTTATCACTATTTTCTCACTCAAACTGTTATCATTGCATTGACCATGTTTTACCAAATGACACAATAAACAAGCATACCGTACGGCTCTTGCATGAAACATTGTAGTTTTTGTCAGATTTAACCATATTTGAAATTCATACAGCTATAGTAATTGAGATAACGTTGCTGCATGATAGAGAACGGCGATTCAATTATTTACAGTTGCAGGTAAACAAATTTTGAAGCCCGAAGACGTGTATTTAGCAGAGTCTAGTCCAAGGTAATAGGTAGCTCATGTTTGTCAGGCACAGCGCAATGCACAGGACCCCAGAAGATTTATTCTGTGGTAGTATGTCTGCATCTACATGTATCTGGTTGACGCTAAACCCCCCAGCCGAGATACTGAGATCCTAGATATCTGGTCAACTTTTTTTTATGATAAGATTACGCAATTACGCTCAATTTTATGTTGTCACATGTTTGAAAACATGATATAAATCATTAAATGTTTTGACTGAATACACATCAAACCCTGTTATTTCTTTGTATTTATCAATTTGCAGTGGTGGATCTTGGGGAGGGGCCCAGGGGGGCCCTCCCCCCTTTTTTTGGGTGAAAAAATCGCAGAAGGAAGAAAAGCAGGCAGGCCAAGCAAAAACCTGGGCCCCCTCCTTAGCCCAAGGTCTGGATCCACCATTGATTTGTATCACTGAGGCACTACTGGCGAGTGCCGTAAGATGTCAGATTACAGTAGAACCTCGATTTAACGAAGTCGCTGGGGACCGGCCAAATGTGTTCGTTAAATCGAGGGTTTGTTATATCGAAAACCTCGATATAACGAATTTGAGGGGAAACGACCAAAATGTTCGTTATATCGAGGTCATAGGTAATGATTGATTTGTAACACAGGTGACTTCTGTCACACAATTCAATGCAATTTTCGTCACCCAGAAGTGTCGCGTTTTGAGATGCAATTCAATTCAATATCAATTATTTTCACTTTTAAGGAGACGTGCAGCTTTTTTTCACAAGGGAACGACACTTCCAGGGTAGCGATTTAAAAATGTTACAAAATAGAGGTTATACAGAAAATTGTCTAGGTAAACAAGGAAATGGGCTTTAGTGTTATTATGTTGCACTACCCAACATTTCCGGATTTCAAAGAAGATAGAGCAGAAGTTAATTGATGTCGAAATACTATAGTGCCAATGTCTATGACATATAATAAGCTGTTGACTGAAAGGTTGCTGTCTCTTTACCATAAGGATTACAAGGATTTGTTGACTGTTGATCTGTTCAGCGTTTATCTTCTGTCACATGTTGACATTGTAATTCATTATATCCAGGTAGATTTTACATTTGGGCTTCCGAATTAAGTTCGTTATATCGAAGAATTCGTTGTATCGAGGTTCGTTATTCCATACATTTTACTGGGACATAGAATCGCACTCCCCTACAATTTGTTATGTTTCCCCAACAATTCGCCAGTACCCATTTATACTCCTGGGTGGAGAGAGGCACTATGAGAGTTAAGTGTCTTGCCCAAGAACACAATACAGTGCCCCCGACCAGGGCTTGAACCCGGACCGCTCGCTCCGAAGACAAGCAGACTAACCATGAGGCCACCGCGCCTCACACAGTTCAAATATATGGTCTTTCATACATTTACTTGTAGGAATAAATATGCCCACACGTTTAAGAATGGTCTTTGATATCACGGTGAACCTTGCGTGATTTCCCATAGGCATGACTCGATAATATTTCTGGCACACAGCATCGTTGAGAGCCTCTGCCACCCAATGCTTAAACATGAGTGTGTGCGGAGATGTTTTTTCCACATAAAAGAAATGGGAGTATAAGAGCACTTTTTTCTTTTGTCAACTTCTTTTATCTTGGGAGTACTCTCCCCCTCAGTTAATTTCCATTCCATATGCCTTTAGTCTGGCAGCACAATCTTAACTCCGCCAGTGTGCAAAACTCAGTGATCATCTGTTTGTTTAAGAAATTTTGCGCTTCAATTTTTTTTTTAATTGTTACGTTCCTGTTCCTATTAAAAGTTTACATTTGTCTCTATTAAACATTTTCTCCATTGTATGTTTGTTAGTTAATTTGTTTTGTTTTCTTTTATAATTGTTTCGGTCTTCTTGCCTACTTGTCAGTCAGTCTCTCCTCCATGATCCTTCGTCTTTCCTTTCGGCCTTTCTGTCAAGGATTTGCTTTAAGTATTCTAGATCAAAGGCAGTAGGTTTTTTTTAAAACAAAACCAAACTAATTGCTTTTCCGCAAAATATGGCATCCCTCAAAGTTCCATTTTTGTGGGTCTTCCTTAAAAGGTGTGTGACATGACATTGCGTGACATACAAACAATACATGTTTTGAACATGTTAGCATGGGATTCGGTAATTTTGTTCATTTTGGCCACTAAGATGGTTAGAATTTATTTGTTAATAAGCTCACTTGTATGTTATACAAGGATAGAAGCTAAGAAATGCTTGATACTGTCAAGAATTGCAATGTTTCTACAAGAGCCATCCAGGTACTGTACTGTACTGTTCAGATCGGTTACTCGTTCGGTAAACACTGTTGAATGGACGATTTAGAAGAGGATTATTTTGAACCCCATCTACAGCCACTGGATTTACAAGGTGAGCTTACAATATTGATTTTTATTTAATAGGATGCTAAGAACTAAGTTTTGCTTTTAATTTGGGTTCGACAAGAGAAACTCTAATTCGATTAATTGTAGTTGTTGACACCTCCTGGTAGCAATTTTCCTGAAATAGAGCGTGCATTTTCCGTGTACTAATTGAAAGCCCCAAGCTATTCTTTATATCCTTAAAAAGAAGAACATTTCCACTAATCACTACTTTAATCTCTAGTGATTCGGAGTTATACCGCATACTGTAGGAAAAACATGTCTTGAAAAAATGCTCCAAAATATTGGTGATTTTTAAACACGTGCTGTGAATTCAAATTTAGCTGAAAAATCCTGGTTTTTGGCTTAAATAATTTGCCAATACCTTTCACACAAATATACAAAACAAGAAAAAGCAACATATTGCTTTTGCCCTTTTCAGGAGTGAAGTTCTTGTGTTGATACTCGGCACACTAATGTCCGCCATTTTTGAAGTGCTCAGCATCTTGTACAGTTTTAACGAATTTTCTGGAAAACAAAAGTAGAGCTAAGCAAAAAAATTATACCATGTTTATTAACTCATCATGGGGTATCTTTGAGCGAAATATGAGGGTAGTCATTTTTTGGACCATGTGCCATCTCTCACTCAGTCACAAAATAAAGGCACTCTTAAAACCATCTTGACAAACGGTAATTGTAAGTTATTTTTGGGCAAAACACAAACATGAAACACACACACTGCTAAGATTATCTCTTATCATGTTTTTGTCCACTCATATTCTGCAAAGGGGAAAAGGCCTAGTTGACTACCAAGGGAGAGAACAGCAGGGGTGAGGACCTGTGTGACTACTACATCATGGCCGTAAATTAGTCTGCACTCTCTGAGATTGTCTCACTAGTTAAAACAAATTTTCATCCGATTTTTGCTAATTTTGATTTGTGCACCGACATTGTGCGCAAGGCCACTAAAGGTAATTCGGAAATTACCTATTGAATGCAGCAAGGAAACTTTGTACACTTTTCGGTTTGCCATTATAGCAGCAAACAACTTGACTTGACTTTGAATGCAGAAAGGCTAAACAAAGTTTGAAAAATAGTGTTTTTGGAAAGAGTGTTGTTGGGAATATGGCCTACAGGTAATTGATGTGATCCAGTCAACTACTGACGACTACATTTTTGACCAACATATTAAGAGTCCCTGTCCATAAAAATGGAAAATAACTCGGCAGGGGTCGAAAATTCAATTTCGCTCATATCTTCATGGTAGAAAGGCTAGGGCATGACAAAAACTACTCGATAGTTTTTTTGGCAAAATATCCTTTTATTTCAAAGAAATAGGCAAATTACCAAATTCTGTTAAAATCGTCATTTGACGCACCATTTTATTAAACAAGTTTGAGAGCCTCGCATGCAAAACCCCTCATTCTTCCGTCATTAAAACACTCAAATATTTTTGTGCAATGTTTAAATATGTAATGGGTTGATTTTAGGGAATGTCGCATTGTCTTTTTGGGTTCAAAATAGTTAAATTTTGAAGACATGTATTTCATTCACTTAAAAGTACTTCCGGAATGCAATTAATTTTCACCATGTGCGAAACCTTCAAATGGATTAAGCGTCTGGTGGTTGAATTGCAAAAGGATGGTCTACAGATTCCTATAAAAATTTCTTTGAGGAAATGATTGTGAGCGATGTGAGAGCTTTTCAAAGTACGTTGAAAATGCAAATATTTGACCATTCCCTCGTCAAATTTCAATTTACGGGTTAGACATATATTTTAGCATGAACCGCATGACTTGACCTATGTTAAGTTGAAATAGACACAGAGCTGATAATTTCCAAATGTTCTAACCTCATTTGCTGTAAAAGGCAGGTCCAAAGCCGATTTGACGTGTTTATCTCACCATTTGTCGCTCATAAAGCAGAAGTTTGCTTTTGTTCACACAACGTCCGATGTACATTGCCAACTGTCAACTTATTTAATGGTCAAATACCATGAATCTGTGACCCTCTGTGACACATATGATCACCAATGCATCTAAGTCAAAAACGGCTAAGTCATTTGCAGATAGTTGCTTGCTTTGCACTACACCAAAATATTATGTTTGATCATCATGGTTTGATGGCTTGAATCCTTGCTTGCAGGGGTTCCTTGTTCGTCACACAATGCTGTCATCCCAATTTAAGGGGTAGGGGTAGGACAATTTCTATCCTAATACGTACGGCTCCGTAAGGCTTGGAACCACTGGGAGCACACAATTGTGTTGAGTAGGAAGAGATTAAAACAAGAAATGAAAAGAATTAATAGTTTACCATTGCTCCTGTTGTTATCTTTTATTCGACCACCGTTACCTACATGCCCTGCGTAATACTGTAACGCTAAACTCATACCTGTGCAATTATTTTTGGTTTACATGTAATGCAGTGGGCTACCCTCGGGGAAATGGGTGGTGACCGCTTAATGGGGCTAGCCGCTTAAATAGAGGTTGGTGTACCTTGAATATTTAATTTTTCACTATCGGGTTATAAATTTCTTGGTGAGCATGGAGTCAATTCAAGACAATCATAATAGACGTGTGTTTGAATTATCACTCGTCATGCACCTTCAATTTCAGACTCTTATCTGCCATCACCCTTTCCAAAACAAAGTTTTTAAATTTTGGGTGGCCACTTAATAGGGGTAAAGACAATAATGAAACCCCTATCGGAACGACCAAATGGTGGCCGTAGAGGTAACTGGTCAATAGGTCTTTAATTTACAATATTATACTGACAATAATTTTGGACTGTATTGACAACAGTCCTCTATTTTCCGTTACAAACATACCAATGCCTCGCCACTAAGCAAACAACATACAGCAAATAGAATGGCATGGCCAGGGCTCTTTACTCACGTAATTACTCATTAACAATTAGATTATGAGCTCGAGATTTCTATGAGGTGATAGTTGGTGAGGCCGATGGCCAAATCAACTATCACCTCATAGAAATTGAGAGCGAATAATCTAATTATTTTAGTAGAATTCTTACTAAAATTTACTTCAAATAACAGTTTCCTATTATTTCTTGATGTATTATCAAACTTTGCGCCTGAAAAAGGTCGCTCGGATTGAATTGTTATTTAAAATTGAAGTTGTGTGCGCACGCATCAGTTTTTTCAATAATTCCAACTTTTTTAAATGTCAAGAAACCGAAAATGTCCTTCATTTTGACTTCTCAGGAATTTAATTATCCATTTGCATCACAATTTTCCTCCAAAACTTTGGAAAAACGAAAAATGTCGCCATTTCCTAGACAACCTCCAGCCACTGCACACTAATTAACAATTAGACCTGTAGCCCGCAAGGGCTATGGGTCTAATTGAGGGCAAAGGGTCTAATTGTTTTAGTATCACCCAACTAGTCGGACAGAAAAGGCAACAATAAAGTTAGCAAATGCAAGTTGAAGAAATCTTTATTTGGGAATAAAACGAGAGAAAGCATCACGGTCGACTGCACCAATTTTGCTACTTGAGGACTATTACTAATAGTCCTCTGGTAGTGTAGCCAATTAAAATGCAGGATTTGCATTAGTCCACTAGTTGGGTGATACTAATGGCTGATAGTGTTCAATGGCTCAGCCAATCAGATTACAGCATTTGCATTACTATACCAGTAGAAATCTGCTAATTAAATTTAGTCTGTTTTTCTCACAAATTAGACACATTGTGATTTCCTATTTTTATTTCAGCTAGTTCTTGCTTCATTGATCTATAATTTGTTTATGGCGGTTTTTTTTAATTCCAGTGAGTACAGGCACTAGCTTTATCAGCTGTTGTCTAAAACATCAGAACATACAACAAATGTGATTTGGACCGAGGCCACATTCACTATAGAATACGATTATATTATTATATATATGAACAAAAAGATGAACAATGATTGAATTGTTTCACTTATCCTGAGAGTGCCCTATACAAAATAGATCAAAATGTGCAGCATATGCTGTGACAGCATTGCATGACGAACAAATAACGGCTGTAAGATTGTGCTGTGTCGACACGCTTATCAGCAATGGTTAGCAATCGATCAAACGTAATCTTTTGGCACAGTGCAAAACAAGCAACTATCTACAAATGACTCAGCCGTTTTTGACTTAGATGCAGTGATGTTCATATGTGCAGAAAGATGGTCACAGATTCATGGTATTCGACCAATAATAGGTTGACAGTAGGCGATGTACATCGGACGTTAACCTTGTGTAAACAAAAGCAAACTTCTGCTTTATGTGCGACGAATGGTGAGAGACAAACTAGAAACATGTCAAATCGGCTTTGGACCTGCCTTTTACAACAAATAAGGTTAGAACAATTTGAAATTATCAGCTCTGTGTCTATTTCAACTTATTATAGGTCAAGTCATGTGGTGTATGCTAAAATATACGTCTAACCCGTATAATGAAATCTGATGATGGATGGTGAAATATTTGCATTCTTGACATACTTTGAAAAGCTCTCGCGTCACTCACAATCATTTGCCCAAAGAAATTTTTACAGGAATCTGTAGACCATCCTTCTGCAATTCAACCACCAGAAGCTTAATCCATTTGAAGGTTTTGCACATGGTGAAAATTAATTATATTCACGAAGTACTTTTAAGTGAATGAAATACATGTCTTCAAAATTTAACTATTTTGAACCCAAAAAGACAATGCGACATTCCCTAAAATCAACCCACTACACATTTAAACATTGCACAAAATTATTTGAGTGTTTTAAAGGCAGAAGAATGATGTGGTTTTGCATGCGAGGCTCTCAAACTTGCTTACTAAAATGGTGTGTCAAATGACGATTTTAACGGAATTTGGTAATTTGCCTATTTCTTTGAAATAAAAGGATATTTTGCCAAAAAAACTATAGAGTAGTTTTTGTCATGCCCTAGCCTATCTACCATAAGAATGTGAGCGAAATCGAATTTTTGACCCTTGCCGCGAAATTAAGAATTTGTCTGATTTTTACAGGCAGGCACTCTTAAATCAAAAAAACTATCTGTGCTCTATTGTAACGGCCTACTGCTTAAAGGGGAAGTGCAACAAAGCACAAGATAATTTTATTTTGTTAGTATGTGACTTGTTACCCATTCTGAACCACAATCGTGACTTAAACCATCTTGGTAATGAGTGTAAATTAAAAGTCTTGTGCAGTTACTGTGTACTTTGTATCTCACAATTTCTTTGCTACGAATTCCTCTCTAAAAGGCAACTTTCCATCTGACATGTCATCGAAATCAACCTCAAACCCAGCAAGATCCTTATCGTTGGTGAATGCATTGTCAGCTTGTTGTCTGAGTACATGGCTGCCACCAAATCACCGGCAGTGGTCAGCAGTAGAACTAGTAAAGACACTGGCCAGTGCAACAAAAAGCAAGGGAAGGAACCAGGCACTAGACACCTGTATCTCTGCAGATTTACAAGGTACCTCTCTCTACCATGGAATCTGGCATGCCCTTTTGATTTGTTTGTTTGAGTTTATTGTGTGTGTTTATTTTTAGTCATTTCCACATTAATGACTTTGGAAGTGCAGGTCTCCTTTAAATGAATGCAATACTCTTGTCTTTGCCCCATGATGGACTCTTTTTATATTGTGGTGAAGACAACCTGAAACATGCCACACAGTATATTCAAGCTTCTGTGTCGTAAGGGTTAATACATGTAGCTTGGGTGGTACAGTTTGTTAATATTGATTTTGGGTTGGCATTGCACTGTAGTACTTGTAAATTGCTTAATAAGGTATTTCATTGTGTTCTTTACACATTGCACTACAATGTTGCTAGAGGAGTTATTTAAAGCAGGCATTGGTGTCTTGTGTTGTACATTCTTCAGTGTAATACCACTTTGTATTTACATTGTTAATACATGTGCAAAGAAGTTGTAAAACAACAACATGGATGTACCTCATTTTATTTCATTATCAGGAGACATTCCTTGTTGTCCATTAAAGCAATTCAAAGCTCACAAAAACCAGGTTTGTATTTTTTCTGAGCTGCATTTAACAGGAAAGTTGCTGTCTGCTAAATGTAAAGTGCTAAATATTCCCAGTTTTGTAACAATTGGCTATTCCCTTTGCTATACTTGACAAGTTCTTTTGTGTAATAGCAATAATATTAGGTAAGAGATGTAACTGTATTCCTCGGTTCACTATTGTTGTCATGAGACAAAGAATTGGTTGATGGGTAATAGCATAGCATAGCTATTGCCATCATTGTAGGTTGCTGGCAACATTTAAATCTAAGCTAAAGACTTTTCTTTTTAAACATATTTTTGGAATTCCTTAACTTAATGATTTGAATATTTACTTTTTATCTATTTATGATTTCAATTATTTACATATTATTTTATAAGGAAATTGTACAGCACTGCTGGATGTTCAGAAGCATGCTCTATATAGAATATTATTATTATTATTATTATTATTATTATTATTATTATTATTATCGTATCCATAACAAAATTATCGATCGTGACTGGTTCTCCGCACACATATTTCTCCCGTAATCGGCTCGCAATCATGTTGGTGTCCAATTACAGGTATCCAATTTCAACTTTTTGTAATTGGATACCTGTAATTGGAAACCCACGGGCTAAGCATGTCAATTACGTGCGCTTTAATGGCTTCCTTCACACTGTTTCCCACAGTTTTCAAAGCTTGTGAAAAGTGCTACAGACATTTTCGCTCAAAAGAAGTTCTCAAAAGACATTTTTAATTCTGAAATTTGTTATACATGTAGATACAATTAATTAGTAATTGGACATCCTGTTGTACAATTCAAGGAGTAATTGTGCTCGTTATTTCAAATCGGCCTTGTGCTTTGCGCTCGTGCAATTTTGAAATTATTCGCACAGTTACTCCCTGAATTGTACAACACAATGTCCAATTACTATTACTGATGATTATGATTATGATTATAGCTAACGTTTTACCTTTTTTTTAAACATTTTTTTAACTAACCATTTACCTAAATTTTGAAAATACTTAAAACTGCTGGCTGCTTTACTTCAAAAAACATCTTGAAAAGCCTTTAAATTTATTCTAGTTATGTGTAAGACTTCTATGGTTTATTTGAAGGTTACCTCTTGTGTATGGAATGCAAATAAACAGTTGTTAGCAACAAGGTATGTTGATCTTTTCTAAATGAAGTAGAGATGAGTTTACTTACAGCCAGAATTATTTCATTTAA
>NW_028301554.1:11145000-11185000 GCF_042242905.1 Orbicella faveolata
GTTGTCAGTGCCAATAGCCCGACTTCGCGTCAAGTAAGCTGAAATACTTCGAATCTGCTAGCTCCGGTAGGATGTCATCAACTGTTCTGCCGTACCACTGATTCTCCTTTATCGCTTGGTTGAGATCCTTTGGGTTAAGACATGGCCGTAAGGAACCATCTGGTTTCTTAACTGGGACAATCGAGTTAACCCACTCAGTGTGCTCCCTTACTTCTTTAATGGCTCCGAGCTGTGTTAATTTCTTCAATTCTGCTTTGTAGGGTGGCTTCAAGCTAACTGCAACTTGCCGCGGTGGTTGTTGAACGGGTTTGTAGCCTTCTGTTAAGTGGATACGATAAGGTGTACCTGGCAAAGTTTCCTTGCCTTGAAACACATCAGCGTATTCCTGCAACTAATCCTTAGTTATGGGCAATGAGTGTGTCTTTCCATTAATAGTTATCCTCTCTTGAGTATGCTTTTGGATCGCTGGTACCACTGGATCAGTGCATTTCTGAAATCTTGGAATTACTGAACCATTAGTGGTTTTCGCAGGCTCTTCCACGAGTGTCTTGATAGACCTATCTGTCTTAGCTTGGACAGCAGCTTTCTGGATCTCAGGGAAACAGACGTATTCCATGACTAATGCTTGCTTCCTGCCTAGGATCATATCACCTTTGGTGTCTGCGACTTCGCACAAAACTCCACATTTCTTGATGTGAAGTATATATGAAATAATTCATATATATTGCTTAAATTTACTGCGATGATCATTCTTCACTTTCATCTACATTTCTTGTTAACATGGTAACGTAGGACCCAATGTAGGACCCAAGGTTTTCCACTGGACTGTCATGGTAGCTCTTGAGATTCACGATTGGTTTGCCGAACTTCAAGTCGTCTCCGAAGAGTGCTTTGGCCTTGTACAACGGCAGAATGTTGCAACTTGCTCCGGTATCAACCTCGCAATCAATCTGGAAGATTTGTGATGAAGATTCCTGGCTCAGCCATAACGGGCGGATGTGAGATTCTGATTGTGGATGACTGAGACTTCCCACTGTTACTGTCTTGAGGTGATGAATAAGCGCGTTGAAGTAAACTGGCTTGTATTCATCCAGTACGCAGTCCAAGCACTCGGGAGCTGTTGCAGACTGAACTTGTAACTCACTGACACATGCATCTTTACTGTTTGATCTGCACACAGCAAGTGACCACTGACCACTTAGCTGGAGTTGTTTCTCGGTAGACCCTAGTTCAACTCCTCGGTCATGCTTGTATGTAGCCAACTGGTCTGCCTCCCACCGGTTAGGACTTTTAAGCCTATTACGTTTAGTTCATATATTTGTTTCCTTCGTTTAAAGTGGCATGCCTGTGAACTAGCTAGGTGTAGCTAAGCGCATTGACCACTATAAACAACAACATTTGACATTTTGACATTTTACCGTAATGCCCTTCCTTCCCACACTTGAAGCACTTTGCCTTTGCGGGACACTCACTTTTGGGATGTGACGGTTTCGCTCCACAGTTGAAACAACTTTCTCTTTTAGACTTAACTTGTTTCTGATCATTGGAACCTGGTCTTTGTGGCTGCTGTCTGTTCCACTCGGCTCCTGATTGCCTGTTTCCTTGGAGTTTTTGAACTTCTATTTGTAGCAGATCGTCTTTGAATTCTGGTCGCATGTAGCCAACCTGGTGTGCTGTGGCACATCCTGATTCTGAGCGATTTGTATTGTCTCTTGTAGCGGCAGTGCGGAGCCTTTTCCAATGCACTTGTAATGGGCCTCTTTGGAGCGTAGCCCAATTACTATCGCATCCCGAAGTAGTCTATCGGGGGCTTCTGGAGGATATTCGCACTGGTCGCACCGAATAGTGGCTTTGTCAATGTACTCTGCAAGGCTACGATCACCTTGCTCCAGGCGGCGGAAGTTTTATGCGGCTGCAAGTGCGTTAGATGTCGGCTTTGTCCACTCCATGAACTTTTTTAACAGCACGCTTGGATCTCCCTTCTGTTCCGGGGCTAGATTCAGTGACTTAATGTTTGCTCTTCCAGTTTTTCCTGCCCAAATGATAACATAATTTGCTTTCACGGCATTGCTCTTCCAAGCCAACGGACCATTCAAAACGAGTTCATATCCCTCAACCCAATCGAGGAACTTTTGGTAACATTCGGGGCCCGGAGTGAAGTTTCCTTTCGGTGCTGGTAAATGCTCCAATTCAGCCATTGTAGATTGAGAGAATTGATATTTCCGAAAAGCTGGCGGTGATCGCAGTCGACGTTAGTCTTGGCTGGGTTTGTTAAATCCTGACACCATGTTAACTACAGTCAAACCTCTGGTTGCGACCAGCTCTCCTGAGCGACCAGTTTTCCAAAATACCAAAAGTTTCCAAGTCAAATCACTATATTTAGAACTTCTTGTTAGCGACCACCTCTCGTAAGCGACCGCGACCACTGTCAGAGCCTAAAGTTTAAAATTCTCTTTTGTTTTTAACCTCCTGTAAGCGACCACTTGGCAGGTAATAGAGCAGAAATTGGATAATAAGGTGTTGTAACATTATCACATTCCAGGATAGTACAAGAGACGAAATTTCTCAATGAGAAGTACCGTATTTTTTCTCGAAATTGAGTTTTCATATGAATAAAACATATAAAAATTGGGTAAGTCTCTACAGTTAACATATGGTAATGAGGCAAAATTTTGACCCAATATGGTCCAAGCTCTCGTCAGCGACCACCTCCCGTAAGCGACCACCTAGTCTTGACATTTTGGGTGGTCGCTTACGGGAGGTTCGACTTTACTTTGGTTGGCAAACGTTTTATTCCTTGAACACACTAATAATGAATGGATGTTGAGCTAAATTTACAATTTTTCATACTTATTTCAATTTTAGAAAGTTTCAGAAGCGTCTCTGCATCTATTAGGGTTTTTGGGACAATGCAGCCTAATTAACGCACACTCTATATTACGACAATACCTGAAAGGTAACGGATTGAATATTATAGGACTACAGTAGGGCCCTGTTCGCACTAAGACGAAAATTTGAGTTTAGCGTTTACAAAAAGTCTGAAAATTTTGTAATCACCAATTTTTTGTTTTCGTAATCCTGTTCGTACATGAAGATGCGAAATTTTTTTTAGTGACGGATGTCAGTTAGTTATTTGATCAATTTACCATCAAGATGTCGTGACATGTCTTAAAGGGGAAGGTTTCATACTTGGCGTTTTTTCTCTTTGTTCCCTTTTTCGTGTTTTCTGTGCTTCCAGTAGCTGCAGCAGTCGTCTGATCTTCAGTGGATGTTACGGATGTGGATGCATTGTGAATCCGCTCGAGTTTGCTGCGATGGAAACTGTTAGAATTACTGCTGTTGCATAACGATTTGGGAATCGTAATAACTTTGATTACCCTGATCTTGATCTTGGTAGCATTGCGAGCCATAATAATTGAAGTACCATGGATCGATGTTGCTTCTGTGCGGATCCATCTAGCTCAATTAAAATGGCGGATAGTCATACGGTCACGTTCGCTTCGTAATCCATATGTTGCGAAATTTAATGACCCAATGACGGATGGATGTCTAGGAACAAAGGATTTTCTCGCCTGACAAAATTTTCACAGCCTCCAAAGCTAGTCGACGGAATCTTTGAAGTTTCGTTGCGCTTGCAAAAATTTTGGTGGGGTCAAAAAATCGTTCGCACTAGAAATGGCTGCGTATTGACAGATTTTTTTGGCAAATCAAACAAAATTTCGCGTAGTGCGAACAGGCCCTAGTTTATCTAAATGGTACAAATTGCTGCCGAAGGGAAGGAGGACGTAAGGAGTGTCAATGCAGAGCAGGGGTGTTCCCGTACAGAACTCCTGATCGTCGGTAACAGTAACAAACTGATTTATTTAATTTCTCGGATTACAGCACTCAGCAGCACTAAGCTTCATTACATTTTTCGTTGCTCTCTTACGGACAAAACCCACGCTCTTATACAAGTACACTCGGAACTTCCAGAAACTTCTCTAAAGAATTAAATAGCATTGTTGCAAGTTTCTAAATTCGAATATTACATGAGAAATAAACATTCCAGAAGGTTTTAGGTCACAGCTGAATAACTCCCAGTTTGAGATTTTAAATAACAACAACAAGCCGTAATTTTTGCGAAGGATTGGAATGAAGTATATTCTTCCCCGTATGATTTCCAAAATGTTGACCACAGTTGTGCAGACAAAAAATATAAACGGTACCGCTAAAATCTGTGAGTTTTTAAAATGATATTAACTTCAACAGATCGCAAACAACACTTGATGAGAGGGAACTCTTCTTTCAAACTATAAAACAGATCCCTGGTTAGAAATCAAAAGAGTAGTGAAGGACGCTCGTAGGGGCAGTAACCAATCAGGAGGCAGGGATTATACCACGTGACCAAGCTTTTCCCATACATTCTCTTAAATTTGAAAATCCAAGATGGCCCCTTTGGTAGCAAAACATGGCGCCCACCGGAAATGACGTCACCGCGTGCATGCCCAAATAAGGCTCGAGCCAATGCATGAAATCGAGGTTGGTTAAATAAGGCGCTAACCAATAAGAGGGTTTTGGATGTATATAAAAAGGCGTTGAGTTTTGGGAGTTGGGTATTGTTGTTTCGAGATCGACGAGAAGAAGATGGCCTCAGAGGAGAGGAAGACGAGAGTGGAGGTGATTAGCATTCCTGCAGGAGAGTTGCCGAAAGAGATTCCGAGAGAGGAGTTTGCGTCGAGAGTGTTGCACGCTGTGAAGGATAATCTTCTTGGAAAGATAATGAAAAGCGCCGTTAGTGACAGTACGGATAACTTACTGAAGAAAGAAATGACGAAGCTGGCCGATGAGGTGATCAAGTTCAGACAAGCCATGTCAAAGAGTGTGATTGCTGACGAGTCTCTGTCGGATAAGGACCCTGTGTGCTTGGAGAGGTTGCCAGCGAGTTTTGAGGCCGGATGGAAAGAGTGGAAGAGCTGTTGGGACAACAGAGAAGAGTTTGCGTACCAAGCATTTATCAAAACGATGACGTCACCAGAATCAGAGGAGTGAAAAAACATTTTTTAATCATGCCTGTTACAAAAACCTAATAAAGATCCTTTAACGAGAGAATGTACATGGTTTGTTGTGTGATTTTTTGCATCATCTTGAGTGCTTGCACGTCATTGCTTCCCAGGTGCACGAGGGATAACATCATGGTTTGTGGGGTGAGAAATTCTCCGTGAAAGCCTGAGGAGGATTCGAAAACGCGTCCGAAGGGCCAGACATCGGAGAGGTCTCTTCTCATGTACCATGGGTAGGGAAAATGTTGGGTTAGGAAGAGGAGCATGACATCTTCGTCGTGGTGGGGTTCATCTAAGTAGATTTTACAGGCCAGGGGTCTCTATGTAAAAAAGAAAAAAATTTTTAATGCCCCGACCAGGAATCGAACCTGGGTCTTTGAGGCCACAACTCAACGTCTTAACCATTAGACCATCGAAGCGCTTACCTCTTTAGGACTTGGTTTGGGGGATGTCATGGTGAGGTAGTCCGAAATTCACGGTTTTACAATGAGGGCAGAGCCTTTGGGAGGGTTTCAACCACCAAGTGTGGAGGGCTTTACAGGTCCCGTGAAAGAATTGGTTGCAACACGTGGTGAGAAAATAGTTCCTGAGTCCGTATTTGTGAGTGTATCCTTCCTCACACCATATACATTTTGGGTTAGGAAATGACATGAGTCTGAAAATAGAACAAAAACAACTTTTTATTGGACGTTCCACTTGTTAATTACAGGGGTGGACGTGTGCATGATCCTAATGACCTGCGCCCTCTTTTTTGTCTTCTTCGTGATCATAATAAAGAAAAGATTTGACATGATTGACTCTGTTCAGCGCCTCATCATAACTGTTTCCCAGGAAGACGGGTTCGTAACGGAAAGTCTCCTTATTGTGGTACATGCCATAGATGGCATCGCAACAGGTTGAATAGACGCACCCTAGTCCCCAGGCTTCTCTCAGCGGTCCCGAGACGGATTGGACGAATTTGGTGTGGTTCCCATATTTACCCAATTCTAGGAGCGGTTGGCGGCGGCACGGTCTCGTTTGCTTGCATACGTAACAAAGGTCGGGTTCCATGTCTGAAAAAACTTCATAATAATTGTTGGTAGGCGTTGTGGGCCCAGTCTACATGAATCACTAAATCATTGATGTCGTCCTCGTAAGCGACCCCCAGCATTTCTTCCAGGAATAAAAGATCTATTTCGTCCAGGGCCACCCCGATGAAACCTAAAAGTTGTTCTAGGTCCCTGTACAAAGGGGTCTCTTCGTCCTTCATCCATTCTCGCACTCGCTTTCCCAAGGTGGTCAACTCTACGTTACATCGTTCTAACACTTCCATACTCACTTGGTTTGGTCAGCCACAGCAACGATACTATCCACAGTCTTATGTAATAGGCGCTCATACAAGTTTTTTGACTGAAACTCAGAGTGGAAGGTGAACGGTCCGAATCGCTTGTTTTATACACACGGTACAACTGGGTCCAGTCTACGGCCGTGAGTGGGCGTGGTATGGGGGATACCCCTATCCCCTGGGTCTGTGAACACGTGACTACGACTTGATCTGTGATTGGTCGAACGGATCTGCATAAAGCGAATCAGCATCGTCCGCTCTTCACTCTGAATTTTTTAACTTGTATTGAGCGTCACTATGGCCCTTAGAGAGATTGGTCTGCAAAACCATGTACCGAGAAAGCCTGAGACTACCTATGAAGAAGCTATTGATCAAATGGATGAGGACTGGGTTCGATTTTACGAGGCCATGAATTTCCCAATCCGGGATTTGTTGACGGGCCGTCGTTGGTTGACACGAATCAAGGATTCGAGCCAATTGGAGGTGATGTTGCACCAGATCCTTTTCTTTATGGATGAGCAGCGCGAGAACTGGACCCGAAGCCAACAACAATATCGCATTATTGAGAAGGTGTTCAGTAGAACGTTGTTCAATGCGATCCTGACCATTCGAAGGAACATTGTGTGGGACGTGAAAGTGAAGCCGCCCGTGGACAGGATCACTTTTCACCGTATGATGTTGTGTTACAACTTTGATCCGTTCCAGTCCACGTGAACTCTGAGACAAAAGAACACTTGTAGACGCTATGTCAATGTAATCAACTTTTATTATAGTATTTTCAACAAATGTGATCACAACACAATGCGATCGATGATCGATGCAGAAGATAAGCTGCCAAATGTGAATTAAAAAAATCAGAGTGTGTTTTTTACAAAAAACTGTGTCTGTGTCTCTTTCTTAGTTTGGGTTCTGTCTATTCAAGATATCTTCTAAACTTTGTCCATGGATCAGTCGAGCCTCAGCGATCCCTCGTGGGGGTTCGTTGATCCATTGAAAGAACTTGCAGGTACGCTTGGGGCACTTGAGATAGAGCCTGTCTGGGTTGGCCTCGGAGTGGGAGGTAGCTAAGACCAGGGACTTGTTGCATAGACATCGGAAACGGGCTGGGTCGATGGTTTTGTAGCAGGGGTGGGTCTGTTCGTCGACGCGTTTCAGGTAGGCGCTCACTTCACTAGCACCACATGTCACATAACACTTGGTGTAGAATCTTGAAGAGGGGCATCGGTAATACTCCCACCAGGTGCCACCTTCGGGGGTTTGCACACTCCCGAATTTCATGGGTACCATACAACGCGGACAGATGGGATCTTGTGTTTTCAGTTGGTTCAGGAACTGATCGGGGTCGAATTCTACGACGTTGTCTTTCTCGAACTTCTCGAGTCCTATCCGTTCCAGGACTTGATTGGTGATTGTAGGAGGTGATTCTTCTAGCACGGTCAGGCATCCGCCTTGAATGGCAGGTAGCTTTGAGTCTATATGAAGAAGATAGAGATTAAGTTAGTATCCCAACAAGGTGTTTTCTCGTAGCATGGTTTCTAGGATGTGCCTGGTTTTTCGCACGTTTTTCGGGGTCAGTCTTTGCCTTCGCCTGTAATGGTTACATTTCATTTCGCTTTTGACTTCTTGACGTTTGATTGAAAAGGCGCTCCAGGGTTGCGAGAAGCCTTTGAGAGGCACGGTGGTCCAACTGACAGAGTCCGGTGTGATCTCTTTGAGGAGGACGCGTTCTTTGAAACGTAGTCTGGAACGAGGTTTTTTGAATAGCCATCTATCTAAGGTGGATTGTAGTAATTTACCTCCTTCTTCTCCTGTCTTGGGAATGTCCAATTTCAGTTTCTTACGAGCCTTCTTATCGGGTTCGACGTGTGAATCCATAACGCCGTCTAAAAAAAGTGACTCGTGGTGGAATGCGTGGTTCGACTTTATGGGCGTTTTGTACGACCAATCGGTGACGTGTGGTGTGATGGTATCATGTGATGGTCTTCATTCTGACAGGAGAAAGCGATTTGGAATTCACGCCGAGGACCGGTACCGAGTTACTGAACATGATACGAGATCGATACATGAGGACGTTCAGAGATCGATCGGATGTCGACGTGACCATGTACAAGAAAAAGAGCAAGACCGACGATCCCACCGAATTGCTGTACACGGTCATGCATCGGGCCGAGAATGGAGAATGCGTCCTCGACAACTCGAGAACGTGCATCACACACATCAGAGGTAAACGCGTCTACCCCCAAATGTCCATTGGAATCGAATTGGCCAAGAAGATGAAATGGGTCAAGATGGGAAAATTGCAAAACGGACAACCCGGTTACGTCTTGGGACCCAACTTGAGGAAAGAATTTCCGAAGGAAGTCGTACCCACGGCCACGGACTTGATCATAGCACAGAATGACGGGGACGAGATATTTTACAAGATCGACCCGGACACATTACATTTGAGTTGTTTCATCAATTGGGTTTTCATGGACCTGGATCGTAGTTACGAAGAAGCGTTCGGTCACGGGTGTCGTTCCTTGTTCGTGTATTCGAATGTGGGACAGAGTATGGTGACGGGAAATCAAGTCACGGATCTGTTGAAACAAGTTCGTTACGATCCGGAGGTGGTCGACCTTCAACCGAGACACATCCTATATCTACCTGTGCGCACGTCCGTTTTGGACATTGTCGAGACTGAGGTGTCGGAGAACGACGGACAACTGGTGGACTTTGCTTCGGGTGTGACCACGATCACGTTGCATTTCAAAAAAGGATGAGTGATTTTTACATCAGCTTACCCAGTCACAGCAGTAAGAACGAGTTTCCGGACAACAAGGCCAACAGTTTCAAGATCAGGTTACCCAATCCCATACGCCTGGAGGGACAAGGATGGAAAGTGGGGTTGTTCAGCATCACCATGCCAGATGCGCATGTGACGCTTCCTTCTTTCACCGACTCTGCAGATAAAGTCACCTTGGCCTATGCCGCATGGAGACGCGTTGAACCTGGAACATCCAATGGGCATTCGTTTGGAGAAGCTTCCTTTGACACGGATGACATCAAAGAGGTTTTCAGCAACCTGAACGGTGTTGAATTCATGAAATCCATTCACAGCTACTTCGAAAGGGAACGCATCTTCAAGTACTCTGGACCGAGAATGAACTCAAAATATGTCACGAATGATGGGAAAAGAACCTACGTCGCATTCAATTGGGAAGGCGAAGACCTGGTCACGGATAACAAAGACATCTTAATTTCCAGAACGGATAGACCTGCATTACGATTCAACCTCGATCTGGCTTTGAAAATGGGGCGGATCAAGACGAGTGGAAATAGTTACGTGCTTGGTCCAAACTTGCAAATCGAATTTTTCGATGATGTCATTCCAGACATTCGAAGCAATGGAGACTTATATGATTCTGATGGAAATGCTGTTTTTTTCCTTGTCGTGAAAAACCCACTCATAAATTATGATTCTCTGAGACTCAGCATCTTTTGCAATTGGCGTTTTCTGAACCTGAACAGAGCGTTTGAGAGTGTGATCGGAAGCAGTTCGCGTTCCTTGCTCGTTTACTCTAACGTGGGAGGTGGAAGTGTGGTGGGAAATCAAGTCAGGGATTTACTGAGAGAGGTCAACTTGATTCGAAGAGACGCCGGTGTTCAGTACTTCGAACCCACTCACATTCAATATATTTCCGTGCGCAAGGAGGTGATCGACATTATAGAGGTGCAAGTGGCAGAGACAACTGGAGAACTGGTGACATTTGGAGTTGGCAATACGATCGCGACGTTACACTTTAAGAAATCATGATCGGGGGAACATTGATACGGTTTCATCCCGATGGATACCAATCGGGGTCTGGCATGTTCGGTCAGATTTGGAAAGGCATCAAGAAACGAGGTCCCGGCATTCTCAAGGACGTTCTGAAAGAGACGGCCATGGAGGGTCTGAAAGGTTTAAAATCGGGTGGCACAGGAGGAAAGCCCAATTGGAAAGGTGCACTCGCCGGGTTAAAGCGGGGAGCCATACGCTCCGGGAAACGTAAAGCGACGCAAGAGTTCAAAAACCTGTTGAGTAGTAAGAGAAGAAAAGACCTGTTTGGATCATGATTCCCATCTACTCGAGACGCGTGAGACGTCTCCCTGCAGGAATACGCACGTATAAAGGCGGTTCTATCTTCCGGACACGCTCAAAACTCCCAGACTACCGTTGGGTACAGTCAGCACTGAGAAGCGTACGACGACGACGAAAAAGACGACGTAGACGACGATGACGGACCTAGTGGCTCATGCCAGGTCGGCGGGGGTTCGTAACCCTCGCCTGGACATGTTCACCACTCCTCCCACGGATCTCAGCATGTCGTCTCGACGTGAGGTGAGAATCAATCCGTTCAATACTGGGATCAACCCAGTGACCTTCCAAATCGATCCTCAAGAAGACTTTATCGACTTGAACGAGAGTTTCTTCGAGGTAGAGTTGGCCGTCAAGACATCTACTGGAGGTAATATAGCGCAAGCGAGTACCGTCGGACTCGCCAACAATCTGGCCCACACCCTCTTCAAACAGATCAATGTGAGATTGGCACTCTCATCAGCCCCCAGGCCGATACTTACCACTACAAAGCCTACATCGAAGCGCTGTTGAACCACGACCGAGACGACGGTGAATCGATCCTGACACCAGAGGGTTGGTACAATTGTCTTAGTGTACCCAGTCGCGGAGAAGCGGATGTGATGACAGGCAATAAGTTGGATCCGACTCACGACGATTACAAAGCTTTACCACAAGATCTCAAGAACATGGTTCAAAGTCGAATTCATTTTTTTGGTGGAAAGAGAGTGACTTTGAGGTTCAAACTTTACCTGGAAGTGTTTTATCTCAGCAAGTTACTGGTACCTGGTGTGCAGATCCAGATCGACATGTACTTCAATGCCCCAGCTCTGTGGACAGTCCAATGGGCCGGTGCCGATACTCTCAGACTGACTGAAGCCGACGTGAAAGTGAGATTGTTCCTGTCTCAAGTGAGAGTGACTCCCTCGGTGTACCGAGAACTCATGTACAGCATGAAAGGTGGAAGAGTGGCCACTTACCCCACGGTGAGAGGTGAAATTCGCACTTACTCTCATCCCGCTGACAATCGTCATTTTGAGTGCAACAATCCTTTCCACAGTAAGCTGCCTAATCGGTTGGTGGTGGCGATGATGAAACAAACAGCCTTCAATGGAACTGTGACGGTCAATCCGTTCACTTTTGAACAATTCAATCTCGCTTCCATCAAACAACTTGTGAGAGGTGAAGAGTACCCCTACGAGACCTTGAAGCTCAAACACGATAATGACAGTAAAGATCTGAGAGGTTACCAAAGATTCCTCAAAGCCTCAGGAGTCTTCTGCAGGGGAAAAGGAAACATGGTCACAAAAGAGGACTGGGGGCACGACAAGAGATGCAACCTGTCTGTATTTGACAACACAGCCAATGGATGTTTGGACAGTCCAGTGTTGAACCCCAAGCAGGAAGGTGAACTGCGTCTGGTGATCGATTTTGGAGCCAACCCAGGCTCAAACCTGACCATCTTGTTGTACGGCGAATTCGAGAACTTGCTGGAGATCAACGAGAACCGAGTCGTCATCTACGACGTGTACCAATGAGAGAAGAAGAAAAAAATGGAGAAAGTAGCATTGAATAACTTACAATTGGATTATTTGGCACGTACGAATCCGTCACTCTGCTGTGTTTTTCACGGCACGGTACCTTGCGATCAGCTTCCAAGGACAGTACCTCAAGAAGGACCGACCGCTTACATCGTGAACACGGACCCTCACGATAAACCGGGATTTCATTGGATCGCTTTGTGGGCTGACAGGGACAAATGCGAGATCATGGACAGTTACGGTCTGCCGTTGGACACGTACGGAACAGCCGAACCGATCCAAGCATGGTTGGACCGTCATTTCAAGTACCAGATTCACAACGGCAAGAGTCTACAGTCCCTCTTCAGTCTGAGTTGCGGCGGTTACTCCCTGATGTTCCTGATCGAACGAGCCGAAGGTCGTGACATGAACGATTTCTTGAATCGTTTTAAGAAAAACGAGTTTGTGGAGAACGATCGTAAAGTAGGACAGATGTTCAAACGTTTGATCGTGGACGAGTTGGACTGACGCAAGATTTGTAAAACCCCGTGTCACCAGGACACGTGCGGTTCCTCTAGAGGAGTGCGTTATTTGTTATAAAGTAAGCTGTTCGAATAAAAAAGTGTTCATTTTTTTGAGAAAAGGATGTTGCGTGGTGAGGTTAGATGGTTCCCTCGATTCTTAGAACTGTGTCGAGAAGGGTATCTGTACTTGTCCTCGGACGATCCTCGTTGACAGGTCCTGGAACGCATTTTGGATTGCGACAGTTATCGCCGAGTTCGATTCATAGTGGACCAGGAAAAAGATCATTGGCTTCGATACGACCTGTTCCATCTGCGTACGAGAGCCAGACTTCAAACAGACGCTTGCAGAGACTATAAGTGTTACCCGTATTGGCACGTTCTTCGCTACGGCAATAAGTTCTTACGCCATCACTTTGCAAGTGCATAAAAAGGTGCAGTGTAAACCAAAATTGTTCATTATGGAGTTGCCAACAAAACAAGACACTTCATGGATCTTCCGTTTCGAGGACATAGACACCTGGAAGACGTGATAGCCAGGTTAGAAAAAAGATACGGAAAATCTGTTAAAAAAACGCCTCAACCGAGTGCAGCTCATTTCAAGAAAAACCAACCGCGAAGAAGACGGATCGCTCTTCAACCGACTCCAACGGCTGTCCTTGACACCGGTGAATTACCACCTACTGTGACCACTCGCAGGAAAGGCAAGAGAGCGCCCACCATGCCGAGACTTTCCGAGAAAGAAGATAGGAAAAGAAGAATGAAAAAGAGGCATTGGTACGAAGACAAGTTTGGAGATTTGAGTAAATTCGCGAAGAAACCTCGAAAAAAGAGATCGGCACCTGCCAAGACAGCGCGTACAAAGAGAGCCGCTGCCAAGAGAGCCATGACCAAGATCAAGAGGGGAAAAGCGTGGTACGCCAAGAAATTCCAAGTGGGTAAATTCGCGAAACCACAGAGAGCCCCTGCCAAGAGTCGAGCCAAGAAAAAACCCATCTGTTTCAATCGTAGAGTCACCCTCTTGGGTCTGTTGAAACGCATCCCAGCCATCAAGACCCCCATGGCCAAGTTGTTCGGATAAAAACGGAGCGTCTCTAGACCGTGGATCATTTCAAGATCATGGAACGACGCAAAGCGTTTCAATTTCACACTCCGTCGAGTTTTTTGATAGCGGGTCCTTCGGGTAGCGGTAAGACGTTTTTCACCACCAGACTACTCTTAGAGAACGTCGATTTGTTCCAACAAACACCGAAGAGTATTCATTACTGCTACGGATCGTGGCAAGATGGTTTCCAAAAGCTGAAGAAGGGTGGGGTCAAGTTTCACGAAGGCATCCCCGACAGCGAACAGTTACCCCGATGGTTTCCTGGCGGGGGTGTTTTGGTCTTGGACGATCTGATGGACGAGGGTGGTAACGACAAGCGCGTGTTGGATCTCTTCACCAAACACTCGCATCATCGGAACATCACGGTGATTTACTTGTGTCAGGATCTATTCCCTAACGGAAAATTCGCCAAGACCATTCCCAGAAACGCTCATTACATCGCGGCCTTCAAGAACCCTCGGGATCAGTTGGGGATACGAAATCTATTACTGCAATCGTTTCCCACACAATGGCAGGAGGTGTTGGACACGTTTCGAAAGGTCACTGAACGACCTTACGGTTACATGCTATTGGATCTTCATCCAGCCAGTCAGGACGATCAACGAGTCCTAAGCCACGTGTTAAAAGACGAAGGATTCGTACGATGCCATCAGTTCGCGACACCGTCATGTTGAGGAGCGAAGGCGAGTGGTTCCCTACGTTCGTTCTACGTTGCATAGCCATGCTACGACGCATGTATTCCTTTCAAGAGGATTACGAGACGGTGAAACAAATCTGTCTGTGTTCGAGTTATCGTCAAGTGAGGTCCCTCGTGAAAGCATGTAACGACGAGGATTTCGAGAATTTGATTCATAACGAAAGAGTGACCGCTGAGAGGATAGCAAGAAACAGGAGAGATGAGCTCTTACAGCAGTGATGATTTCAACTTCTCGGCTCTGGCCGATTACTCGCCTTGGAGGCCAATGTCTCGAACGAGTACTCCGATTCCGCCTGCAGCGGGTGTAGGTATAAGCCTGAACAACCTTTCACCGCTATCGTCACTGGCGACGCCGCCCCTGCCAGGGGCCTCGGCCGTAGGGGTAGGCACTCCCGTCGCGGGTACGACCCAGACCAATGTCACGGCGGGTGTCGGTAGCGCCGGTTCGGGGTCCTCACGCGCCAACGTCACCACGGGCGTGGGTACGTCCAATTCGTCGCGTCGAATGGTAAGACGTTCACCCACACCGACAGACGCCACACCTTTGGCACGGGCTGTTCGAGGAGGGAAACGACCGAGACGCGTCCCACGTCAAAACACGCCGACGTCCCCCAGTGATGCGGGGAGCCGAAGAAGAAGTAGCGCCAGTGGTAGCGGTGGAAACAGAGGCAGAGGCAGAGGTAGAGGTAGAGGCGGAGGAGGTGGAGGCGGAGGCGGAGGCGGCGGAGGTGGTGGTGGTGGAAGTGGTAGTGACTCCACACCGCCTTCGTCGGTGACATCGGGTCGAGGAAGAAGAAGAAGGCGAGGCACACGTGTTCTCGACCAAGCACAGATGCAGCAACAATTGGAGGAGATTTTGCGCCAACAACAACAAACGGCCGCGGGTCGTCGCATTGTGGGCATCACAACCACGAATACGATCACGACCACCTATAAGAACGGACAACGTCCTACGGTGACTCGCAATTCGACCAGTGTGCGTAACTGAGAACATCAACAACATGTTGAGAAGCGAAGTCAAGTGGTTCCCCTACTTCCTGCATCTATGCCGATGCTCACGCTCTTACTGGGATGTGACCAGCATGGATCACGAAGACATGAAATGTATCGCGGACGAGTGCGATAGTTACAGACAAGTCCAGGACATACTGAACCAATCCGTAGAAACCGCATTCAAGGCCGAGATCTGGGAGTACGAGCAACAAGCTAAAAGGATCGAACGTGCCGACAGAAAGTCAGACTACGTTTGGTACTGGTTGGAAAAGAGTTATGAGTACTTCGGTCTGTTTATTGGATGAACCTTTTACCACCGTGGTGGAATTGGAAGCGCTGAGACGTTTGGACGGCCTGTATGCTTTCTATCACAAGTATTGGTGGTGTCGAAGGCAGATGTTCGGTTACTACAAATTTTGTAACGCCATTCTCAACGGACTGGCCTTACTGGTCGTGGCAGCGAGCATCGTCTTTGGATCCGTGTAGAAAGACGGGTACACGGTGGTAGGATTGACGGCTTTAGCCACTACACTGAAAGGATGGAACGATTTCAAGAAGTATTCGCTCAAGATGGACATGACCCAATTCGCTTACACGACTTACGAAAAGACATTGACTGAACTTAGGAACTACGCTCTGGGTGGAGTGGAGGAATTGGATGGATTTTTGACCAAGATGCAAACTTTGGACGACGTGGTGACGGATTTCACACCTCCCACGAAAAACGATTCGCTCACGCGCCTCTATAAAAATGGACACGTGATCACCTTCGTGAGTCATTCAGGTTGACAGTGTGTACGTGTCAGAACCCGACATGGTGAGGAGAAGGCGAAGGAGACGGCGAGTGGGAATACGCAGAAGGAGGAGGACCCAAAGGGGAAAAGGTCTTGGTAGCATGCTAAGCACCGCATTCAAGTCGCTTGGACATTATTACCAAAGGGGAGGGGGTATTGGTATGAATAATTGGAGGTATTGGATTCCATGAAACGTTCAGACGTGCCTCTATAAAAAGGACACGTAATCACCTGCCTACGTCATTCAAGTGGAAAAGTGCGTGCGTGCGTGTCAGAACACGCCATGGTGAGAAGGCGAAGGAGACGGCGAGTGGGAATACGTCGAGGAAGAAGGAGGGTCCAAAGGGGAAAGGGTCTTGGTAAACTGGTAGGCACCGTAGCCAAGACGGTTTTGAGCCTTCTCCAAGACTTGTGAATAAAAGAGCGTGACGAGCCGACCGGACATTAGACATGAACGATGAAGCGGTTGGGACGACAACGTCGTTTCTTGACGAGCGTCCTGAAAGAAGCCAATCGAAATAAACGTCAACAGATGTTGCATTACGCCGACAGAGATCAAATCAACGCCATCAGCGAGATGGTTCTCAATTTGCTGAAAAAGAGGATCCCCATCAACGCAACGACTTATGGGAAACTGAAAAGACATAAAAAGGTTTTGCGCGAAGTGGGTAAACGTAGAAACTCCCTCAAGCGTCGAAGAGAACATCTCCTGAGTCAGAACGGAGCAGGGTTCTGCAGCGGATTACACAGTTGTTTCAAAGCATGTTGTGTACGGTGAAAGGACGCAACGAAGACGGTTACCCGCTGGAGGGGGTCGACGTCATACCCAATTTCCCGACGAGAGAGGAAGAGTCCAACACCATTCCTAAACTCGTGCAGTTGTTGCAAGAGGCCAACCGTCGCGAATCCCGATGGAAAGACTCGTCCGAGTACTGGGGTAAGAAGTACCACGACTTGTATCAAGAGTACATGGCTTTAAAGTTCAGTGACTTCTGCCAAACCTGTCAAACGAAACGAGATACCACACCGCCCGGTGGGTGCATCGAGTTGTGTAGGGAGTGCGGTAAAGGCAAGCAAACCGTTCAAAGTCTTCAACTCGAGTTGAAAAAGAAAGACGAATCCATACGGTACTGGTAAGACTGTTACGAGACGGCCTTGAGAGAATTGTCCGAATTTCCTGACACGACCCTGAGTCAATCGAAAGTATGAACGAAGTCATGATGGTACCCGTTCAAGAGTTCAACCGATTGCAAGATTATTACAAGGGTAAGATCACCCAGAGCGCCTTGTTGAACAAAGCGGGACGTTTGGCCGCCGAAGAAGATCTCATCTTGAAAGACAAACGCATCCCCGCCAGCATGGCGGTCAAGATGACCAAACCCATGGCAAACGAAGAAGTCAAACTAGTGAAACGTATACGGACGGGTATACGAGGCACTCCCACGTACCAAGGGACGACAGAACCCGAAGGCATGGCCGACGCACCTGTCGAACGTCTGTTGAAACAGATCATCAAGGGAGTCAACCAACCACCCGCAGCAGCACAAGCCCCCGTGATCATCAAGCAAGAACCCGCTACACCTTCCACGTCAGGTCTCAAAAAGGAGTTTAAATTTCCAAAAACATCCACAGGCAAGGAGCCACCCGTTCCACCCGAACCAGCCACGACAGGTAAAAAGAAAGCCATGTCCGAATCGCAAAAGGAGTTCTTAAGATCCATCGGTGTCGCCGAGAAATACATAGACGACGACGACGGTGGTTACAGTCCCAAAGGCAAAGGCAAGGGCAAGACGTACAAGAAGGCCAAGAAGACAGAAGCAGAAAAGTTACAAGAAGGATGGGAAGATTTCGAACCCTGGAGAAAGGGACTGAAATATGACTCTGCCTAAGACAAGAAACGTTGCAAAAACAAGTTATTTTTTTATTGTTGTTGTTGTAATCATTAAATAAAATTACACACTTTGTTGTTTCAAAAAAGAGTCTCTTTGTCTTTTCTTCATGTCTCACACGTCATGCCATTGTGGTACAGAGTATCCGAGGCATTCGATGTCACAAACAGTCGTTCTATCTTTATTTGGTCCCCGAACGTCGACGAAGACACGAATAACAACCTAAACCTAATTCTGGAGGTGAAATTGAACACTCTATAAGGGGTGTTGAAATAAAACATGCGATACACCTCCATGCGTATATGATCGTACGAAATGATATGGAAGGGGAAGAACACGGTGCCGTGAATGTACAGTGGACTTTGTCCCTCCGTGGATCGCACAAAGGCCTCCAACTCGCGATAGTACTGGAACCACACTGTGACCGGAAGGGGATAAGGCAAGTGATTCCACGAACGCGTCAAGGAATTGTGCGTCCCAAAGGGTTTTCCAATGTCTCTGAAATGTCCAAGGTCCTCATGAATCATTCTACGTTGATCCTCAACTGCGAATGAAGAAATAAAAAAAAAACAGTGTCAGGTCCATAGTCCGTCCTCAGGGTAAATCGATGGACCACCCGGATAAGGTAACAGATGCACAAATTGAATCACAATACTCCTAAGTCCCTCCACGCGTCTAAAGAAGAGTCTGAACCTCTGAATTGGAATCAAGTCATACAACGCGAAAGGAGTATTGTATATGAACAGACGGTACAAAATGGCTCTGACCTCCCGGATCGGTTCTACGGGGAGCTGTACAATTCCATGAATGTACAGGTCTCGATCCGGAAACACGAAATTCCTGAGCTTGACATAATAGAGTCTCCAAATGTCTGGGTCCAAGTCATACGGCAATTCATGCCACAGATACGACCCCTCGTGATGACAATGATTAGGTCTACTCTCACTACGATATCGCTCCAACTCTCGCTCAAATCTAACAAAAGCCCCATTCGAACCTGACGGTAACACGAACGGGGCCTCGTCATAATCATCTTCCTCCATTTCCTCATCGGTTTCCAGCACGACCTCAGGCTGAATATCGTCGATCACGCGTCGGCAGTTACCGCAGGTCATAACCCGTCTCTCCATCTCCTGGTAACAACGTCGATGCATGAACACACCGCAACAAGGAGAACGTTGACATCGAGGCAGAGAATCAATGTAGATCTCTCTCTGACAAATAAAACACACTTGTTGAAGCGACGTTTCTTTGGGTATCTGACCCCGAAGGCGACGATTACGTCTCGGTGGTTCATCTTCGTGTGATCGTGCACTGAAAAAGCGCCGAATGCGTGCACCTCGATTTATGTCAATCATGCACCAATCAAACGAAAAAAGCCGAAATCACGTGAGCTGGGTAGATCCAGGGGATAGGGGGTATCCCCTACCACGCCCACTCACGGTAGGAGACTGGACCCAGGTCGAGTGCAACCTGGGATCCAGTTTCACCGTAAGTATAAAAAGATCGGATCGAACCGTTCACGGCACTCTGAGTTTTTTCTTGAACTTGTATCGAGCGCTGAATCATGGCACAGGAGCTGACCGACGAGGAGATGAACCAACAGATGGATCACCATGAAGCAGTGAGTATCTGAAATTAATGGATAAAATAACGTGCACCCTATGCGACCATGTCATCCTTAGAACCGAAACCTGCGCTCGTACCAAGTGCTGTCGTTACTACGTTCATTACGATTGCTACACCCAGGCACTCGATGATCAGATGAACAAGGGGGTGATCAAAGAGAAGTTGTACTGCCAGATCTGTCACACGTTGTGTTCTCTAAGTGCGTTCGTGGCCACCCTAGACAACTGACCCATGGAACTGAGACTAGTCGTCACCTCTACCCTAGAGATCTACCTCCGTTTGGACTTGAGATTTTGTTTCGTTGTGTTTTGCGGTTACAAATTCGTACGACATCTTTGTCACGCCTTGTTCATCACCTTCTTTTCATAGAGTTACTGGGATTGGTTGCCGCCCGAGATCCAAGATTACATCATCTCACTCGCTGAGTCGCAACTTGCCTTCGAGTGGAAAAGGGCAATCGAAAGAGAAATGAGAATCTCCAGATGGTTGGAGAGACCGAGACCCGTCCCGTTCAAGCAACTCATGTGCGACACCCTACCTATCATTTTCAATTACAGAGCCACTGGGATCGTCTCCCCCATGAGATACAGACCTATATCGTCCGACTTCGTGAGTCCCAGTCTCTCATCGAGATGCGCGAACGTGAATCGTGGAGAGAGCTTTGTAACGAGATACGAACCTTTGCTAAGGTCCAAGCTAAATGGGGACTAGGGGCGCTCAAAGTTAAGATGGAGGCATGTAAACTGAAGTATTGCCCCCAAGGAATGGTTCAAGGAACACGAAAAAAATTGCATATGATCGTGTCGGGTTTCTATAGAGACGGACAAAATGTCAAGCGAGAAATGTTTTTAGGGTATAGTTTTAATGGTGCTTATTACAGAATCGATGACATTAAGAGACTTTCACTCTTTTAGAGTTACTGGGATAGACTACCTCCTGAACTACAGGACTACATAATGCGTCTAGCCAGGAATCAAATCCTACTCGAGCGTAGAAGAAACAAAAAGTTACGACGTCTTCTCAAGGAAATAGTAGCCTACGGCAAACTGAAAGATCAATGGGGCATAGGACACATTAAGATTGTTATAGTTCGATGTAATTCACCATGCTGTTCGAAAAAGAAGAAAGAATACAGATTCCCACATATGAAAATATTCGGATGTTACATCGACATTGATGATAAACCTCAAAAAACGTATTTATCCGACTCTTACAATGAGGCTAAGAGACGCGCCCCCATAGAAAAGACTTTCCTCTACCCTTACGATGACACTAAGTACGCTCATAATAGGTGGTTAAGAAATCGTTCCCGCTCTCTTACAGAGTCACTGGGATAGGCTACCTCCAGAACTACAGTGTTATGTGATCGACTTGGCAACCTGGCAGCACATACTCGATCGCAGGAACAATAAACTATTGAGTCGACTTCACAGAAGAATTTTAGACTATGCCGAACTGAAAAGACAATGGGGTTACGGTCACATACAAATGAAACGAAGGAAATGTAAACCAGGCGATTGTAAAATGATGTATGGAAAAATCCCTTATCACACAGCTTTCTATGGTTATTATGTCAACCTTAGTAACCAGAAAAGGAAAGTCTATCTAGGATTCAGTTTTAGAAACGTGTTTTTACGCTTAGAGGGTAAAAAAGCGTCCCTGTTCGGTCCTTTTGAATGATTGGTTGTTGTAAAAATAAAAAAGAGATGTTTGTGACATTGTCTCATTTTTGTACTCATGTCTTCACAGAACAGACGGTCCCACGACGAAGCCTTCTCCGACGATGATGATGACGATGACTGGATCTTTGAACCGGCTCTCGACCGAGTGATGATCCAAGCCGGTGGTGGTGGTAGCAATACAAGACCACTCCTAGAATTCGAATTAAGACCCGTAGGCGTTCGCCGTAACTGGAGAAACGTACTCAACAAACAGCGATTCGAAGCCACGCTCAGACAACATAGAGATGTCACTCCCAGGGACAATCTAGGCCAAGAATTGACTCATGCCCTTCAACGATCCATCGAGCAACAAATCGCTCAGGATCCTACCCTGACACCCAACTCCACGGTCCATTTCACCATGCAGTCCAGTGCCTTCACGCACGCCTTTCAATCCACCACCTTCACCGTGCGCGAATTCGAAGAAGGGAGTGAAAGACTAGACACTTATCTCCAGTCTCTCGCGGCCAAACTCAACTCTAACGAAGAATTCACCCCCGACGACACGTTTACCATGGAAACCACCTTCATACGCACCCCAGGTCGGGGGCGTGGCCACGGAAAACGATACAAACCGAGCTGTGCCGCCGTACGGGGAATCGTCAAACGGTCGCGCGTGACCATCAAAAACAAAGACAATCTCTGCTGCGCTCGCGCTATCGTCACCATGAAAGCCCTGGTAGATGCTGACGGGAATTCACGAGACCAAGATTACCACAATCTCAAACAGGGGCTACCCGTCCAAGAGCGATTGGCCAAAGAACTCCACCGTGTAGCCAACGTCCCCGAAGGACCTTGCGGCATTCCCGAATTGCAGCAGTTTCAGGCCGCGTTACCTGGGTACCAACTCAAAGTCCTTTCCATCGATCCACCCCACATGCTCATCTACGCGGGACCCGTACCATCAGACAAGATCATTCGCCTCATCAAGGAAGACAGTCACTACGACGGATGCAACTCGTTTAGTGGGTTCCTCAGCAAATCCTACTTCTGCGACGAATGCAATCGAGGATACGATCACGATGACTTTCATCGTCATCCCTGCGACGGTAAATGGTGTCCCGCCTGCAAACGAAAGGACTGCCCAGATTTCATCGAAGCCAAACGACCCCTAGCACGAGGCAAGTTTCCCGAACCCACCTCGATCTGCCGATTGTGCCACAGAAAATTCTTCGGAGCCCAATGCTACAACTACCACCTGCAACGACGGAGCCTCAACATACCATCCATCTGCGACACTTACAAAAAGTGCCCAGACTGTTGCCACATCTACGAACCAAAAGATAGGAACAGTCGAGGAGGTGACCGTTTCACCCCCGATCACGTATGCGGATGGGGCGAATGCCACATCTGCGAAAAGAAAGTCTTTCTGCCGACGCACCGATGTTACATCCAACGCGTCCCCGAAGACGAAGACGAGCCCAAAAAGAAACGCGTGCCACGCGACGAAGTCAAAGGTCGACGCTTCGAGGAACCCGAACCCGGTGATCCAGACACACGCGTCTGGGTGGACCGAGATCCGCCCCTTCAAGTGTACTGCGACTACGAAGCCATCGCCGACGCCGAAGGAAATCAGACACCCATTCTACTCTGCTTAGAAGACGATGAAGAGGATCAATTCTGCTCCTTCTACGGTCCCACCTGCACCGCTGACATGTTCGACCACCTCGAATCCATCGCCGTCGACGTGGACGGAGACGATCGGGACGTCATCGTCATCTTCCACAATCTCAAAGGCTACGACGGGATGTTCATCTTACAACACTGTTACGCCACGCATCGAGAAGTCACGGATCAGATCACTGTAGGCACCAAGATACTGTCCCTGAGATCCGACAGACTGACTTTCAAAGATTCCCTATGCTTCCTCCCGTTCCCGCTGGCCAACTTTCCAGCTACCTTCGGAATCAACGAACTGTGCAAGGAATTCTTCCCGCACAAATTCAACACCCTAGAAAATCAAGAGTACGAAGGACCCATGCCACCGCGAGACATGTACGATCCAGACGGCATGTCCGCCAAAAAGAAAGCCGAATTCGAACAGTGGTACCAAGAGAAAGTCAACGATAACTACCATTTCGTACTAAGGCAAGAAATGGAAGCCTACTGCGAGTCGGACGTCAAACTCCTCAAAGCAGGCTGTCAAAAGTTCCGGCAAGAATTCAAACAAAAAGCCGAAGTCGACCCCATGGAGAAATGCGTCACCATCGCCTCCGCCTGCAACCGATTCTGGCGCAAGAAACTCGTCCCGCCCAACACTATCGCCCGGGGCCCGATCCAATCAGTCCGTCAAAGCCCTGAAATGGCTAGCCTGGCAAGAACACTTGTTACAACACACCGACCAAGGCGATCGTATCCGTACGGTCCGAAACGGAGGTGAAGTCCGCCTAACCAATCACCTCGTCGACGGGTACGATCCAACCACTCGAACCGTCTACGAATTCCACGGATGTCTATGGCACGGGTGTCCTCGCTGTTTCCCACGCCAACGCGACCGATATCCCATATGCCACACCGATCGCACGCTACAGGAAGTATACGAGTCCACGCTCAAGAAACACGACCTTCTCAGGCATCAAGGCTACCAGATACACGTCAAGTGGGAATGCGACTGGGACCTAGAGGTCAAAACCGACCCTGATCTCCGTCAGTTCCTGGACACGTTCGAAATCGTCGAACCGCTCAAGCCACGAGAAGCCTTCTTCGGAGGTCGCACGAACGCTGTCAAACTGCATCACGTGACCAATACGGTCCAAGGAGAAAAAACCAAGTACGTCGACGTGACGTCGCTCTACCCCTGGGCCAACAAGGAAGGTGAATACCCCGTAGGACACCCGCAAGTCATCGTCAACCCCGAAGATCAAGACATCCATCACTACTTCGGAATGGCCAAAGTGGACATACTGCCGCCTCACGAACTATACCACCCCGTTCTACCTTTCAGGCGCGGAGGTAAACTCACCTTCCCACTCTGCCGATCGTGTGTGGAACACGAAATGAACAAACCACTCCTAGAGAAATCGCATCACTGCCCTCACACAGCCGAGCAACGTACACTCCGAGGGACCTGGTGCACACCCGAAATCCAGAAAGCCGTTGCCATGGGATACACGCTCAACAAGATCCACGAAGTCCACCATTTCCCCCCAGAACAACGCCGTAAAGGACTCTTCGCCGATTACGTGAACACCTGGCTAAAAATTAAACAGGAATCCGCCGGCTACCCTAGCTGGTGTAACACCCCCAAAGACAAGGCACGGTACGTGCAACAATACCAACAGAAAGAAGGCATCGCTCTCGATCCGACCATGATCCAGAAAAACCCCGGACGCAAAGCCACCGCCAAACTCATGCTCAACTCCTTCTGGGGCAAGTTCGGCGAAAACCTACACAAACCCACCACCCAAGTCGTCTACAACGCAGCGCAACTCTTTGCCCTCGTTTCCAACCCCTTCAACGACATACGACAAGTCAGAATCGCCAACGACGAGGCGCTAGAAGTCGTCCACGCCGAACTCAAAGACAACCAACCCGACAACGGACGAATCAACATCTTCGTCGCCGCTTTCACCACCTGTTGGGCTCGTCTCAAATTATACAGCTACCTGGAACAGTTAAAAACAACAAGTTCTCTACTTTGACACCGACTCCGTCATCTACTCGCACAAACCAGGTCAAACCGACGTTACTCTAGGCGATTACCTGGGCGAGATGACCAACGAACTCGACGATGGCGATTTCATCACCGATTTCACTGCCGCTGGACCCAAAAATTACGGTTACAGAACTAACCAAGGTAAAGTCTGCTGCAAAGTCAGAGGCTTCTCACTCAATGTACGAGGATCCAGGCAACTCAATTATGACGTCATGTGGCAAAATCTACTCGACGAACTCACACAACCTCTCGATGAACGACGCAACATCAACGTTGTCAACCCCAACTTCTTCTGGAGAAACCCAGCCACCAAACATCTCAAAGTCATCACACGGACTAAACGCTACGGACTCGTCTTCGACAAACGCGTCGTAGACACGAACACTTTCATGTCGTTTCCGTACGGATACACATCCATGTAATTTTTACTTACTGTAATCAATAAAAATCAATTGTTTAACTCACTTCCTGTCTCTCGCCTTATTTGGGCATGCGCGCGGTAACGTCATTTCCGGTGGGCGCCATGTTTTGCTACCAAAGGGGCCATCTTGGATTTTCAAATTTAAGAGAATGTATGGGAGAAGCTTGGTCACGTGGTATAATCCCTGCCTCCTGATTGGTTACTGCCCCTACGAGCGTCCTTCACTACTCAAAAGTTTGCTTGCTGTTGTGGCAATTGACACAATTAAGCAATACAACGCACTATAACGTGATCATTGATCGAAGAGAGCACATGGAAAACAGCGCATCTTAATAGAGAGCTGCCTAATCCAGAAAAGAATAAGTTACAAAGAAAAGTTTATAAAGGAAAACAGGAACGATAAAAGAAGTGTCGAAAATATACAAAGCAGAAAACTGTCACTCACCTTCGTACACTGCGACCAACGATGCAGGAGACATTCTCGTCCCCAGAGCCCACGGTCCTTCTGGCCTGCGGCAGGGATCGAGAGCTCTGGGGCGCTTTCCATTCGACCAAAAATTCCGGGAAAAGTTTTCGAAAATTTAGGAATATGTTTTGAGTGCACCCTCTTTGATGGAATTTCCGGAATTATCGAAAATTTTGTTGTTCCATTCGCAAGAGATGTCAGCTTTAGTCTCCCTACCGAGCGTGAGCTCACGTGGACACTTGAAAAAGCAATCATGGCGAGCAGACCAGCGTATCAATGCTGAGCGTGGGGCTTTGTGTCGAACGATTTCAGTCTTTTTCTACAGCATCAATGCAGCAATTTGTTTCCTTCAACCAGCAACGGTATGTTACAGCTGTAGTTATGCTTTTTTTATCTTGCTCGAATTACGCTAACTTCGACTTTCGCTCGCCAGTAGTTCTGTTCCCGCCGTTTAGCCACTTTGTTAAATCAAGTTAACACAACTTCACCCAGCATGCCCTGTGTTGCAGAGCACGTGACCTCGAATTCTGGGAAGCGGTCGGACGCGTTCCATTCGACCAGCGAAAATTCCGAAAATTTGAACCGGTGATTTTTGTTGAATGGAAAGCTCCCCTGGGCTGGTCCAACACCGGAAGTCCGCGATTCACGGACTTCCCGTCAAATCTGGCAAATCTGATTGGCTGAGAATACGAAACGAATACTCTGCGCATGCTCAGAAAATCGGGTCCGGCCAGAGCTCTCGATCCCTGCCGCAGGCCAGAAGGATCGTGGGCTCTGGGGAGGAGAATGTGCAGGAGAGAGATCACAAGATCAGACTGCGCATCTCAATTCTGCCATTCACGCATAACCACAATTCCTTGCACCTTTGATCTTACAGCTACTATAACTTGTTGCGTTTCGAAAAAACGTGTTCAAGGCCCCTACAATGTGACCTTTTCCCAATTAGAGAGCTGCCTCGTTCGTTCGCTTCAGGCTCACTCACTGCGGCAGCAATAAGCTGATTATGTTACATATAGCTTTCTCGAAGTCAAAAGCTAAGCCATTCTCTGACGAAGCCGGGCAAAGATAGATATGATATCCGTGATATGAAGCAACATACCCTAGCTCATTGTACTTGCTACAGTTCTAATCAAACATCCGGGCCCTGCGTCACAAAACAGAATGTAAGTAGGCAACACGTTCACAGAATATTTCAAACCTCCTCCCTCCAGAGCTAATATTAACAGACCTTAAAACAGTACTGCTTGCGATAGAAATGAGCCTAAACAAATTATAAGCACATGGCCAATCACAGAGGACCTCGCTCCAACTTGCGTTCGGCCAGAATGCTGGAAAAGCTCTTCGTACTAGAACGGTTGCTACGCCGGCTAAGAGGTGTCAAACTCTGCGAAGCGACCTGCAAATAACAGCGGAAATCATACAGAACTATCAAATAAAAAAAATGCTAAAGCACAGTCCCAAGGCTCCTCTCTGCTAAAAATTCCTCCTAATAACACCTTCAGAATAGCTCTGCCCTTCAGAAACGCGTGTGAAACGAAGAAAGGTTGAGATGCCTAAAATCAAAGTAAAGCAAACGACAAATGAACAAATGTCAAGAACCGTAGGAATCGTTCATAATAAAAACAAGTGCGTTTAGGTCTGAGATCTCACCCACTTCATTTAGCCTTCATTTAGGAAGGCCTCTTTACCCCTTCTTTTATTCTTTGAGTCAAAGTACCAAAAATTCTTTCGTTTTCTCGTAAACGACGACTAAAAAATTCAGCCCAGTCGTAGGACGCAGTGTTCCTTTGTCCTTCTCCACCTTTCAGTGGCCCATCAAAGGAATAAAAATTGCCTTGATATTGAGCAGCCAAATCCGCACACCTTGCATAATGCTTTTCGATCCTGTGTTCCCTAATCCTCTTCTATTTTCGCCACGCTGGTCTCTTCTTTTAACCGATTTCGGTTCACTTCTATTTCTGCTTCCTAATCTTTTAGTTTTATCGAACATCTTTTAATAATGGTAACTGAACTGAGTGGAGTGCAATTTGGCCTGAAATCATACGCGTGATTTCAAAATCGAACGAGCACGCAGCGCGAGTTCGATTTGAAATCACAAGTATGATTTCAGACTTAAATTGCACAACACGAAGTTCAATTGCCACTTTATTAGATCCATTTTGAAATCGCACAATTTTATCGCCTTGAATTTTAAATTTTGGTGTATTGTTCAAGTAGCCGGTTTGTTAAAAGTACCGGAACCGGAAACGTTCTTACATCTCATTTAGTATACAAAACGATGTCATGTGACGAAAACTCATTCGATTATAACAAAGGAACAAGCAGTTCTGAAGTTATAACAAAAACAGTCTACTTCATGCATATAAGTTCAATTCTCGTCGCTTGAATCAAAGATGGAAGGCCTTCCTTTCTTCTGTGGTTGAGGCTGAGACTTCTACTCGCACTGTTTTTCGTTTTTGATCAACGTAGTGGTTTGAGTCTGTTTTGAATTTGTTGAGAATTATGTATGATAAGTATGTGTTATAGTGCCTATTGCCCCGTAACGTATGTCCGCAAGAGACTGGGTTTAAAATTAACGACCGCGGAACTGCACGCGTGTGTGCCGCACGCGATAGCGCAATTTCTTCTAAAAATAGAAAATTTGTCCGATATCATAGGGGCAGCCCAGGGGGCAGCCCCACTTCTAGAAATGGCGCACGCTTACGGTCTCCGTCCCCGATTATGGCTCCTGATCGTGTAGGCAAATCGACTTCAATGTAGGCGAAACGACTTCGATCGTGTAGGCGAAACGACTTCGATGTAGGCGAATCGACTTGTAGGTGAAACGACCGACATACTGCTGTGCTACTCACTATCTATCACATATTAGTATAAATCTACTAGCGTTCTATCACGAATGGCGTTCTCTGATTGGCTACGCTACTCACTATCTATTCTGTTATAGACAGCGAGTAGCGATGCAGTGTGCACTTGTTAACAAAATGACGGCCGCTTCTTGGCGTTTTCGAACTGTCTGTGAAGAGGATTTAGATGAAAGTTTTGAACTACTAGTAAATTTATACTAAAACAATTAGATTATTCGCTCTTGATTTCTATGCGTGATAGTTGACGAGGGCACACACGCGATTGAATCTCGAGCTCATAATCTAATTGTTTATTAGTATAAATGTACTAGCGTTCTATCACGAATGCCGTTCTCTGATTGGCTACGCTATTCACCCGCAGGAGCCATAATCGGGGACGAAGACCGTAAGCGCCCGCCATTTCTAGTATTGGGGCTGTCCCTATGATATAGGACAATTTTTCTATTTGTAGAACAAATTGGGCCATCCCGTGAGGCACACGCGCGTACATGCTGCGAGGATTTTGGCGGATGTAGCGCGGGGAATTGGCGTTCGAAATTCCCGAATTGTTTGATGCTTTTGACCCACAACTCAATACGTTCATGTCTGTTGGAATTTTACTTCAGTATTTTCTTCGTAAGCTGCTCCAGTTTGAGTGAAGTAAGACAGTGTCGAATTTAGTTATGTACCACTTTATGATATCACTGACCAAGTTGTGTTCCGCTGCTTCTTTTACAAGAGCTCCACATTACTCCACTCTAAGTTTCACATATGTTGAAGATTAACAGCTTTTCCAAAACACAGCAAAAAACTAGTTGGATATATTTGGATATACCAGCGTTTCAGGACTTCAAAGTTTCCCTCCTCTTGCCATACGCTTGCGAGGATTTCGCCAGAGTCTATCTCGACCGAACAGTAAAAAAAAAATAATTGCAAGTTTGAGTTTCTCCTGAATTGTAAGCAATGCTTGATTTCATTTTTTATCGTTTTTCATGTTTTATCGTGGCCCAATAAGTGACAATAAAGTTTATGTCTGTAGGTGCTGCTCAGTTTTGTTTGTGTAAAAATCCAATAAATTGTCTGTTGTCGATGAATAAGAGCGCCCGCCGACGCGAGTTTTGTACAGTCAGTAAAACATGACAAATTGAACTTCCCCACTTTCGTGTGAAAACGTACATCGAACTTATATAATATCTCTAATTTTTAAATATGTTTAAGGTTGATAAATGTTTGGGAACATATTAAAAGCTTAGCTGAAAATACTTGAATACAGCAGAAATAATCAGCAAAATTACGATGACGCTTTCTTTAATCAACTCGAACAGAGATTTCGATTTTGTTGGTTGAGTTATCAAAACTCCTTACCTATTTTATTTTCGCAGTGTAAAATTTCACTATGTTAAAGAAACACACATGACGTAAGTAACCTTTTGGCGTTGTTGAAAATTGTTGGAGCATCTCCGCACCAAAGACAACGAAAGAAATCTTTGTCAAGATTTGTTGACAATTGAAAACACCGACTCGGACTCGAGACAGAAAGTGCACGCGCTGCACTCTGCAAATGAGCTACTTGTACGCGTCAGACTTTCCTTTCGAAAACTTTTGCAAAGTCGCCAAACAAACAGAAACAATAAGAAACTATCAAAACAGGGTTTGGTTATGATCATGGATAGTAAAGAGACTGGATTGGAAACTAGCTCGCGTCACCGGTTCCAATACAGTGGAAATTCGTGACGTCACTGTCGCAAGCTAAATTTTATTTTTGCAGAACTTTGTTTACACTACACAGTAAGTGACCAAACCAGGACCAAACTATGGATATTGAAGATTTATTTGAAGAGTGGGATGAAGATGATTTAGCACAACTTTTAGAAGACAACGAGAGGGCGGTGAACACGGTAGAGGCAGAAGACAGTGAAGACGAAGATGAAAGCGAGAGCGAAGATGATGGCAGTACGTTTAAATGCAGCAAGTGTAAAAAGCGGTATAATCTTAAAGCGTGGTTGCAAAAACACGAAAACTCATGCAGTGGCAAAGAACCTACCAGAAAATGCAAAGCCAAATTGTCTGAACACCAGAAGAAAACCAGAAAAGTGCTTTCTTCCCTCGGTTTTGATGATTTCTTTACATCTGAATGCGTGCCGAGTGTAATAACATTTCTCAACAAGATATCTGCGACAAGCAGTGAAACGACCAAAATACGAGGATCCAGGTTCGCACAAGCACAACAACAAGCTGACAAACTTAAAACAGAATTGGAGAAAGGAGACGAGAACGTCATATCATTTTTTCGCTACGTTGGTGTGACCATTTGGACGATAGTCTTCGCTCGGGATGATCTTGTTAGCTCGTCACGCAAACAACAATATATTGCTCAACATCTAAATGAATTTCGACAAGCGCAAGAACTGACATTAAAGTGGTCTGAACTGTGCTGTGTTGCATGCCTAAATTCTTCTGATTGTCTTTTGCTACAGCTGATGATAAGTGAGATTTTTGGGAACATCTCTTCTTTCCGACATAAATCTGTAGTCCACGCGATGAAGATTAGAAAAGAATATGACGGAGAGACTTCAAGCAAACCATTTCTTACTCCGCTTCAGAAGGACATAGTAGCCTACATTTCTGGGTATGTCTGCAGGAAAACGAGAGATCGTCTCCAACAGTATAGCAGTGAAAGGTTCTCGAGAATAGTGACCGCATTAAATCAGAAGTTACCAAGCGTTAAAACACAAGCACCTGCAATGTCGTACCCCAACTTAATGACACTGTCTTTAACCAGAGGCGGCCTAACCCAGGTGGATCACGCAACGTATAATTTCTTTTGTCGTCTCGAAGTTTCAGTTCGTCCTTTTTTAAACTTATCAAGTTTTCGTTGCAGCACCCGACAGTCAGACAGTAACCTTCTCGACCAATTAGTAAACAATTCTTCTTTACTGAAGCCAACCTGGCCTTTTTCGTCAACGCTTCCATCGGAAGACAGCAATTTACTTTTAAAACTCTTCGTAAACCTGTACTTTCGGGTGAGGAAGTGGTCTTACCTAAAAAGCTACAAGGAGGATAGAAAATTGAAAGTAGGAAAATGCAGTTCGGCGCAAAGTTCTGCTGAATTACATGGAAAGGACAGTATCAGAAAAGCTCTGATGTCCTCCAGCGCCATTAACATCGAGGAGCTTCAGCGCCATTAACGATAAATAATCGATAGTTCTCTCATGCAAAAAATTCAGCTACAAGGTACCAGTTTTTAATTTAATGTTTAACTAGAAAGAAATCTGTCACACCCGAAAATCAACTTCAATCTAATAAACAGAGATCATAGGGAACACGAGCGAAAATTATGCGGACCCCCGAGGAAACAACATCACAGAACTAAGCCAGGCGGTTGTCATTTTTTTCTACAAATTTACATTTTTCCTATGGATTTAATCAATGTAAAGACAGTTTCTATCACTTCCTCGTTTGTCGAAGGCAAGGTGCAATTTTATATAAAGTTGTTATTTGTGGTGTTGCATTTTACAGTTAGAATGCACTTGGGAATGCAAAAAACAATAATACCAGCACAACTGTTGCTTCTTATATTTCCTGAAGAAATACTTACATCCCATGCACTTAAGGCAAAAAAATTTAAGATTTGATTCGAGTTTTTTATTGTCTAATTCTCCATTGATACATTTTTATAATTATCAAACACCTTATGTTGCTTTCTTTGAATGTTTTAAAAATTCATAAAAAGGAAGATACCAGAGTGTCCAGTTTATCCTGGTGTCTGTTTTAAGCAAGCTCTTAGAAAACACACAGGGACACATTTGTAGAATTATCAAACATCATATGTTGGTTTCTTTGAATGTTTTCAAAATTTCATAAAAAGGAAGATACCAGAGTGTCAAGCTTATCTGCTGGGGTGTCTGTTTTAAGAAAGCTCTTAGAAAACACACAGGGACAGCTGATTTTTAGATACAAAGACATATGCATTAACTTAAGAAAAAACTCATCCCATAAAATAGTTTTAAATGTACTGACCAAACACCCAAACAAGTTGAGAAAACAAGGTTTCCATCAAGACACATTTTATTGAATACCCTTGGCTCAAGTTACACCAGATACCAGCAGTTACATGTAGTTATCAATAAAATATGTCACCACTATTGTACCTATGGTATACAGCAATGAAAGAGTGACAATGCCTAAGTGATCAATAGATATCAGTTAATGATTATGATCATTCAAATTGTTTCATACTGGTCATCAGCACAAATAATATGAAGGCCCTGAAATATGTTGCCTACTTACTGAAACCTATTCCAAACAAGTGTGCCACAAAATCAAAAGTAGCATCACAGGACAAACCCAGAGAAAGGCACAACCCTGCAGGTCACGTTTGGAGGGATTCTGCAGAGCCAAGATGCATACATTATTATACCTATAAGACTCACCACTATTTTCTTCGTTTTGGCAATGGCAAATCTACATCAAGGTCTTCCAAGGCACCTCCACTACGCTTAATGCGCCGTACAGTCTTAATTGCATGTGACTGACTGAAAACAGAACTAAAATAGCTGTGAATAAATTCTTTGCAGGTGAATGCTCCATAAGCTCCTCTCTTTTGTCTAAGTTTACCAAAAAATTTTTCTAGTACGTCTTGATTGAACTTTGTGGCCACAACAAAATTGACCCCTGGAATATCAAGAGAAAACTTGACAACTTCCACAAAAGATTTGACACAAATTTGCAAGCCCTCCCAGGTTTGATCACTAATAAAACACTGCTTAGGTTCTGCAAATGGGACATCTTCCTGTCCCATGGCCCAGTCTTTCCAGTCCTGAAAATACTTCAAAAAATCATTTTCCAACCAATGCAGCCTCCCATCTAATTGGCTGCGGTACACACTTTTAAATTCAAACCGCGTGTTGATTCTGTTAGCATTCAAGCAATCGAAAAAGTCATTCATATGCTTCACAAATTTAACTGTCTCCTCTGTACCTGGTTTACCTTGTTCTGTGATGGCATGTGCAACTCTATTGCTGAACACTTGTGCAGCTAAGTATACTCTCATCCTTAAGTAGGGATTAAGGAAAATGTGGTCAGCAGTCAGCTTGTGCAGTAACCTCAAACCGGACGCATTGGATGAATTGACGTCATTTTCAAATGCATCAATCAGCTGCAGCCATGTAACCCACATGCCGTTGTTTCTCAGTTCTTTGGTCTTGTTTCTCCAAAAGCTATTTTCCCAGTTATTTCTAGTTGTTTTTAAAAGATGAACTGGATCACAAATAAAATATAAAGGTCGCTTTTCAAATGCATAATGATTGTTTGTTTTGTAAACTATTGTACCTTTTGGTGCACCAGGTGGACAATGGTACTTATAGAAAAGTCGATGGGGTGAAGCACCATCACATGTACTGGTCAGTACTTTGAAGTCTCGTTGCTCCAATTCCTCAACGCATTTCCAAAACAAATTGAACAGAGCATATGCTTTAATTGTTGTAGTAGGGAAAAAAGTTACTGGCATTTTCCAGTCTGAAAATAGACTTACAGCCATAAAAACAAACATGTGTGTGGCTTCATCTGGAGTAATAGGGGAATGTTGTTTTGCAGACAAGCATTGCTCCAAATCATCCATGCTATTCTGGATAGACCCTAAATCAACAAAACCAATCAATTTTCCAGAATCATCAAACACAAGGTCTTTTCTCAGAGAAACCTCATCATGAATGATCCCCACCCATACATCATAATCTTTAGGGTTAGACCTATTGAAAAAATCTTTCTTCACCAAATCTAAAAACCCTGAATCAAACCCCAAGTCCACCTTAAAGCAATTACTATAGTCCCTTAGAGTTCTTTTGTCAGGGAGAAGTAAAACCCCACTGTCCTTAAGGAACTGATAAGCTTTTGGAGATGACGAATAAAGCTGAAAGCACCATCTGATTATGAGTGGGTGCCATCTTCTGGATCTGTTATCTGTGCATGACAAAGCTTTCTGCTGTTGTTGAATAAAGAGAGACTTGAAGTTCTCTGGTTCCTCATGATGACACTTTTCCACCTCCTTGAAGAGTTCTTCCACAACTTCATTGTCTTCTTTGCATAACACGATCAAATCCTACAAAGTGTCAAAAACAATATCACTCTTTGAAACAATATAATTTTGCCAGGTTTGTTCACGGTTAAGGTACAAAAGTTACAGAACATCCATGCAACCTGTATGGGTTACTAGCCCACCCCCAGTACATTATCATATTCAGCAAAGCTTACACACACCTCCCACAAATCCCTTAGATATCTAGTTCAACTTGACAGTTTTGAATTTACATTAATTTAGATTTCCACATAGATTTGTACTCGACTATGCTTTTAAATTTGGGGATATAAAAACACGCAAAATATCTATAGGTTGGAGAGTGAAGTAAATGGTAGGCTGCCATGACACTTGACTTTGTACATCTGCTATGCAGCTAAAACATATAACAATTTCCTTTTTCAATAATGAATAGATTTAACAATCGAATGTGGTTCAGCATGGTCTGTACTCTTATTGATAACAAAACTCATCATCACAGTGGTCAAAATGTTGTGGACTCATGAGGCACAGCTGAGTGAGTCAACAACAAATTTTGACCACTGTGATGATGTGAATCGTTGTCAATAAGAGTACAGACCACGCTAAACCACATTTTAATTTGCTTTCAACACAATATCAACACCAAAGAAAATGTTCTTTTCAGAGCACAAACAGAGCAAGGCATTGCGTGACACATTGAGGCAAGCAGCATTGTCTTGACTGTTATCGACAATGGCAAATTAGCCAATCAGATTGCGAGATTAGTAGCAATTGTGCTTAAAAATACATTTTGACATTTAACTAATATTTGCTACTCATGATTTTGTTCACCCCTGTAACTTATTTCTAATTTATAATTATTGTTGAAGTTTGTACACACTCTATGTTATCATTTTATGCATCAGAATTAATCACAGTGCTTTGGCAATCCTGACGAATGGACACAGACAACAACTAAATATGCATCATTCTAAGCTTTACTTACGTACATTGTTAAACTTTTCTTCTAATAAATGGATTTTTCTCGCTGAAATCTTCCTTCCAAGTGAGCAATTCTTAATTCTCTTTTCCTTTTCATTTAACCTGCTCCAAGCACAATGACTGTTACTACTTGTTTTTTCAGTCGCAATTTCTGGCAAGGCCTCTCTAGATTTCTGGTTGGAGAGCATTGTTAACAAAGTTTTTCTATAAACTTTACAGGGCTCACATGCAATGCCAGAATGCCACAAACCTCTGCAGTCAACTGGTCTGATTGTGTCGTTGGAGAGGTTTGCCTTTGTCTTGCCATGACGGTCTTTGAACACACCATTTCTCCCACCAGAATGTGCAAGCTCTTTGAATTTTTGATCGTCGATTCCTGGACAAATAGAACTCCTATCAACAAAATCAAGTAGATGAAGGAAACTTTCCATACCAGTCAACTCCTCTGGTACGTTTTCCACAGACTCTGTGACATTCCTGTTTGATGTTAAGATCTTCCAAGTGAAATCAATGTTAACTATGATGGTCTTTTCTGGAACATTGTTGACTCTGTTAAAGGTGCATAACATTAGGAAAAGTTCTGAGTGCTTGATTAAATTCCAGCTGTTTTTGAGGACATTATTTTCTGACAAAATGGAGAACAATTGAGTGTAGTGGTAAAGGGAAGACTGGTGTAAAACAGCAGGAGGAAGGTTACGAAGTTGAAACTGGTATTCAAAGGGTAGGCATGAAGGTACAACTGGTGAGCTTTGGGTTCGACTGTTGGCAGTGGGTTGAGTGTTAATGTACTTCCAATGAGTGTACTTTCTTCTTCTTCCAATTCTCCCCATTTCAGCTAAAAATGTAAATAGTGTACAATTTTATAAACCTTTATAAACACAGACAAGACTATCAAGCTAATCCTAGACTTAAGGATCTGTAACAAGAGTGACATAAAATAAAAAGAAAACAAAGGAATGCATACATTGGAGCCAAGGAAAATAATAGCAGCAAAGCAAAAAATTTGCACTAAGATTTTAGACATTTATTTTTGAACATGTATTTTACTGCAAATGCTACTGTTTGCATTGTTTTCTTGATGTATTCTTCAATTATTTTTTAAAGCTCGTTTTTAATAACTTTTTAATTATAGTCTCCCTAATTTATTACTCTGTATTAGATTTAAGTCAAACGATACTTGATTAACTAGTTTTTATTACTGTTAAGGACAACTATTTTTTCTGATCACTACTATAATTATGCTAAAGAAAAGCTTCACAGGTTCTTTAGAAGTAAACCCTTATCGAGTGCAACCTTCTCCAACGTAATGTTACACGCACCATGCACGCAAGTGACTTGCTTGACACTCTTAACCTCGCCATTTTGAATCGAAATTTACGGTTGTAAATTATCTTCTTACACTATTGCAACTATGCCTAAGCCACAATTTCATCTTCATACAATCATTCTATCGTAGATTTGTACAGAAATAACCAAGGACCTTTTCAATATACGAGTCCCAAAACAGTCGTCTAACATAGGGAGTATGGCTCTGGTGAGCTCATTTTTTGGGAGTAGATTTTCTCAGAAACAACTAAAAATAACATCAATGAGCAGTAACAAATGCTTACCTTGAAAGTTCAACTGTGGCTTTGCAGGGTCGTCATCGCCGTGAAACAGCAAACAAAGAGAAAAAATATACGTCAAAACTTAACTACCACTAACACCGAAGGAAAAAAAATAAAATAAAGGACAACAAACCCTGTATTTTGGCTGGCTTGCGCCACATATTCGCCATCATTTCGTCACAAATTTCCACTATGATGGGAACATCAGACGCCATCTTGAAGCACGAAACAACCAATCGGCGATGAGAAATCTACCCACGTGATGTACGTTTCCAATCCAGTCTTCTACTATCCATGGTTATGATTAAGCATTGTTTGGGAAACTCAGAAATTAACTCGATACCAGAGTAAAGAGCGAGTTTTCTTACATAACTTTTCTTTACAGAACAATAAACAAGCGCAAAATCTTACGTGTACAACTAGCACGAGTAGATATTATTCATTCACAGCGCGAAATCGAATTCGTGTTTTTGACCCTGAAAACTCACCTTTTCCTTTAGCTCAGAGGATAGAACTACATATAAGAGCCCTGGTTCTTATTCCCTGCCATCGCTGTGAAATATCTGCAAGAGAATCTCACAACTCTCACCATTTGATCACGCAACGTGACAACATCCACGCGAGAGCCCCCGACATGTGCGTGGATCCGCGCGGATATATGATGTCAGGATAGCGCAATTTGTTCTAAAAATAGATCAAAGGAGACATATGGCCAAACTCGTGGATTAAGTAATCTAGAGATGAAACATATTGGTGAACTTCCAATTACTGGTGTATTATTAAATGCTGTTAAAACAAGCAGGGTTTGTACCATGCAAGGTCGCACTTAACTCACAAAGTGTAGGTTTTTTTGTTGGTTTTTTTGCACACATATTACAAAGACATACGTCCAGAATAGCTAGGGTAGCAAAATTGCAGCAGAACATGGAGTGGTAAAGGCTAAGGGTTCTTGGGTCACAGAGGACACTCCTGTCCAACAAATCATAGAGTACTCTCCCCCCCTCCCCCTCCCCCTCCCTCACACCCAGATCTTGATGTTGATCTGTCTGCTAGAAAAATTTGCATGTATTCAGGTCATACGAGCTTACAAACGTTTTTCATTGCATTTCTTTCAAGGCTATAGGTAAGGCTTCTTATGAGACAGCACTTCTTTTCCAATGTGGAACAGCTTGTCTTTACATATATTGCACGTAAAATACATCAAAATAAGTAGACTCTTTTGCAAGCATTTTCAGTGTTGATCTGAAAAATCTGTCGACCCATAAATATGTGTTCCAACAATAATAATAACAGCTTTATTGAAGTGTCAAAGTATTTAGTATTAACTACTAATTAGGGACAAGCTCACAGGGGGTTTCTTACCCTTTATTATCTTTTCAATCAGGAAGCAAAAGTGTAAACAAAAGACACGGTAAAAGTCATTTAAGCTTATCAATATCAAGTATTTGGGAATTTCTTTTCAAGTTTATGTTCATTTCACATCCCACTTAAAGTTCAGATCAATGTACTAAAATAATCAAGACAACTATAGAGAACACAACTTTAATCTAAACCAGAAGCATATCACCTAGTGTAGGTGATATGCTTCCGTCTAAACTTAACTCAATGCCGGTTGAACATCGACAACTCAACATGAAAAATTTAAGTGTTTAAACTGCAAAGCTGTGAACGAAGGTCCTGCTTGATTGAACGTTGCATCTCACAGGAGATCTAATCAGCCAAACTTGAAAAGTAAAACGATAATACGTCACTACTGCAAGGCTGACACAACGTCGTAGAGTTAAAACAACATTTCCGCTGGCCTCAGGTTTAGATGTTATTAAATTATGAAAATGAAATTACAATATTATACAATGGTACCGATGTTTGTCCTGTTTTCAATAGCTGTTTCGTTCATTAAAAGTTGTTCGTTTCGCTCATATAACTTCATTAAGGTCGAGGAATAAGACACATTCTTATCAAAGCTTACCACATTAGCATGAGATTTAATCATTCTCAGGTCACTTTCCACCAAACAAATGCACATCTCCTGGTCATTTTGAACGCCTGGACGACTCAAATGCTCATGAAATTCAGCCTTCAAGTTGGCAATAGTACTAATTCGAACATTCGAAGTCAACTCCACTTCAATTTAGCGAAACACCTAATATTAATAGTCGTGTAAAAGCTACAAAATCTTCAATATTCGGGCTGGCACGATGCATGCATTGAGTAGTAGTCTCGCACTGACTGAACGGTTACTATTCCAATATGACGTCGGGCTCGGTTACTATTCCAACATGGCGTCGGACTCGGGCGCTCTCGTTAGGGCCGACTAATTACGAACGGTGTCTACACTTGAGTGAGTGAGTGAGTGCGGCAGGTCTTTTTTGCAGGGTGCAGGGTGCAGGTTGCAGATTGAAATTTCATTATAACCGGAAAACCGCTGGCACTAAAAATAATTAATAACTTATACACTCGTCAGGGGTTCTTACATAAGGTAGTTCGCCTCTTTCACATAGTGATAACACGCTGTTATTAATTTTGAGGCCTTCTTTGGCAATCTTCTAACTTGTTACGCCGTGTACAGAAACCAGAGACTTCGTACGCTTCCCAACATGTTTGTGATCGCACTTGGCGTGAGCGATGTTTTCGTGTCCAT
>NW_028301554.1:11187500-11242500 GCF_042242905.1 Orbicella faveolata
TTCTTGGCAACACGTAATGTTTTGCGTCCTTTAGGTTCATCTCTTTCCTTCAAACTTCATAAGAAACAAAGGAACTGTAAGTAGTAATATTTTTTGGTTTTGGGTCGGAGAAAAGATGAAATGTTCGAAGCACGTGGAAGGCTTTAAAACCCAGAGTTTCGTTAAACGATAGGCTTGTTATTTTAATATTGGGAAGTTGATGTCGTGAACTCTTGCAGATTGCCACGCAGCGAAAATAAAAGTTGATGGTCCTGTTGTTGAGATGGACGGTGATGAAATGACTCGTGTAATATGGACAATGATTAAAGACAAGGTATGAAGTTGACTTCACATGAATTGTTCATTGTTTGTGACAAGAGAGCATCCTACATAGTTCCACACTAGCATATTAGCGGCTAATATTTACAAGGCTAATTAGGCATCTTTAAAAATGTTAGTTTAAGCTTATATTTGAGTTTTGGAATGTTTCCGTAATATTGTTTTTGAAAAAGATTTTCACACGCAACCTAGAGAGAGATATTTAGTGGGAGTGTGGAATTTTTCTGGACAACCTAAGGGAAGCTCTAAAAACATGTCAGGGTTACGAGAAGGACAAGTTTTTTATCCTTCAACATTATCATGGTGTATGCATTATTTTGTATTTTAATACTCAAACGTTTTAATATATGGATCTGTGCACTCGTGTCACTGGGTTACTTTGCAAGCTAAGAATCCAAATGTAAATTAAAACCTTAGAAACCTGACAAAAGGAGGTTCTAAATACTATAAAGAACATTCTAGGTTTTAAATTAATTTGTAACCTGGGGCAATAACATAGTTAGGTCATGGACTATAACTTGATAGAATCACAGTATATGTTTCCTATTTCTTAAATATATATGCTCTTATTTAACTGCATATCACAGAGACTTTTTTGGTTGCTCGATGGAATCTACTTGAGATCGTGATATGGAAACTGAAAACTAAAATTGGATATCATGTTTCACTGCATTTCAGCCATCTGAAAATGTGAAATTTTACTTCCTGCTGTTAAGAAATAACGTAAGGTGGAGGTCTGGGGCCAGTCAGGTCATGACATCAAAACGAGAACATTGCTCTACATATTTTTTGAACCAAACAAATAGAAACAAGATAAAAGTAAGTGAAATATACTAGGAATTACAACCCTCCAAGTTAACTTTTTTCCTTAGTGGCCATTTGGCCACTGACTGTTCAGGTTTGGTCGCCAGTGAAAAATTTTAGTCGCCAAAATATATGCGTAAATTAATAATTAATTAATAATAAATAATAATCTTATTATTATCTAACTGTATTATTAAATAACATTTTCCTTGAACCACCAAGTAAATTGAAGTCCCGTTCAGTGAAAGAACTACCTAATGTTGATTCAAATATGCTTTTATTGGAATGATTGATGATCAAATGAAATAGTTTCTGATCACAATGAAAAAGTACTATATTATTGCAACAGTGTTGTGAGTTGATCACAGTTCTCATTCAGTCATTTTAAATTGATTGGCTTTCACTTTCAATAAATCTTTTACAATGGTTATAATAATGCAAATGTACATGCCTTCAAATAGCTCCATCGATTTGCAAGTGACACCACAAATATCAAAAGCCAAAGGTTCAGACTATCTTCATTATAAACTCTTGCTTGAGTTTTTAATATTTTATAATCACACTTAAATGGTAACTTAGGAATGATTTGAGCACTCCAAACAATTCAAACTTTCATTCTATGAAATAAAGTTTTTTTTTGTTTTTAATCTATACTAGTGACACATATTTACAAGTCTACAGCCAGCACACAGAAATCCATATTTCTGCATTAAAACTTGGAAACCACATGTGGTATGGACTTCAGATTGAAGAAATGGTCTTCTTGATCTTTTTGAGGATTTGAATCATTCCTTCACTGATGGCGCTGGTTGTGAAATCAACCATCAAAAAGCGTGAGCATGTATGAATGAAACGTATGTTTACCGCCATTTTTCCCGCAAAAATATTTGATGAAAATTAAGAAAAAAAGTCGCTTCACAAAACACAGAAATATTTGTGTATATCATTTATAATTCACACAACAGGAGCAGTGCAAACGACACAGATTATACCAAGTTAAAATAAGATAGCCTCATTCGCAGCTGCATGGCGGAAAGTTTTCCAATGTTTATCAAGGCGGCATCAAATTCTTGCTCAAACCATAAAGTGAACACTATTTTTACCTTATCGCTTATGATCTTTTTTAAATGTTCAACCTCGTTTTCTGCTTGAATAAGCAAACGATATAAAACTTCATCTGCAAATTAAAAACTGTATTGAAATGGACAGAAAAGTTCAACCTCAAATTGTTTGTCGTTTTGAATTTAATATGTGAACCGCGGAACGCGAATACTCAACGCGAAAATACCTTCACAAGTTTTAGGGCAATCACTAAGATGGATATTTTTTATTAATGAAATCTTTGAATATTTAAAAATAAACCCAGGTTCATTCACACAAGTGAAATTTATTTACAACTGCGAGCCGCTTTTCATCACAGTTTTTTATTTATAGATTCCCCCGTGCTTGTGTAATCAAGTTTGCTGTAAAGTCAAGTATTTTCGTGTCCACTGAAACAAAATACGTTTCTCAAATACATCTGGATGTATCTCAAATATATTGTGGATCCTGTACCGTCGAGCTTTCCAAGCTTTTGCAATTCTTCTTCTTTTCGATGGCAAATGACCGGATTGCGTGTGTTATCTCACGCTTCCAGGTGAAATTGTCACGTGCCAAAGTTCAGTCGAGTGGAACGAATTTCGTCACGTCCCAAGCTCGACTGAATGCAATTCCTTGATTTTTGTTTACTGTGTAACATTTCATTTTATTCAGTCTCCATTTCTGTTGGTTAAAATCCCACAACAACTAGCTTTGCAAAGTGAATTCTTGGTGCTCAGAACGTTTTTCTTTTCGCTCCGGATGATAGTCCGCTCAAGCTCCTGATGCACAGGTCACGTTAATTTTAGTTGCCGAGCTGGCGACTTGTGTTCTAATTTAGTCGCCAGCTCCAAAATTCTAGTTGCCATGGCGACTAAAATGGTCGCAACTTGGGGGGTTGAATTAGATTCTCTTGCTTAGCTCCAATTTTGGTTCAAAATTATAAAAATTTACAAAAGATATAGACACCTATGTTCTTGATTTGATGTTACAGCCAGTCCTGTAGGACTGCCACTGGTCAGGAAATGGTCAGGGACAAAAGTTCTTCAAGATTAGGGCAAAGTCAGGGAATTTTATTAGGGGTTTCATTAAAGGCTGAGCACTGGGCAAATTGTCTGGCTCTGAACAGACCTTTGCCCAGTTGGTTCATTTTATTTAATATAGAACTCTAACACAGTAAATGGTTTGAACCCAGGAGTATCAGTAGTTCGTATAGTGTGATCGTCCGGGTGAGTGTAGTTCTGAAAAGAACTGTTGTTGGTGACTGATGTTTCGACAACCTGAGCGGAAGTCATCTTCAGAGTCAAGTGAATACGGTTTGTCAGTCGATGATCTTATAAGTCTGGTCCGTTGAACGTGATTGGTCAGTATAGCCATGATGGTATTGGCTGAAAGACTCGTGTAAAGTTTGTCATCAGTCATTGGTGGGTTTCGATCCGTCTATTGTTAGTCAAGTAGGTCGGTTTTGGTCCGTGTATTGTTAAGTCGGTCTGTTAGAAGTCCGTTTGTCGGGTTTCGTTTCTGTCATGGATAAGTCGTTTGTAAGGCGCCGGTAGTTGTTGACATCTGTTAAGAGGCGTTTGTTCTAGGTTAGTGTACCAGCTTTCCAGAGTCAGTTGTTGAAAATAGTTTGTACTGTAGGTTAAGCACTGAGCAGAGTCCCAGTCAATGTTGTGGTTTGTCAGTTGATGATGTACAGCAATGTGATTGTTGGCATCACCATTTCTCGTAGCTCGTTTGTGTTCAGTCAGTCTCGTGTTAAGGTTTCTGCCAGTCTCACCAATGTAGGAAGCCTGGCATTCGGAGCATTTGATCTTGTAAACTGCTCCCTGTCTGTCATTAGGTTCGTGTCTGTCTTTCACGTTGATCAGTAAGTGTCGTAACGTAGTTGTAGGTTTGTGGGCTACACGAATGTTGTAGGGCTGTAGGATCCGCGAGATGGTCTCAGAAGTGCCCTTAATGTAAGGTATAGTCACTGTAGTAGCAGGCGTAGGGTTCCTGTTCGTAGCGTCAGCTTCAGTAGGTCGGTAAATGTTTCGTCTAATAAAGTCAGCGTTGTAGTTGTTTTTGTGAAAAACACGTTCAAGGTATCTGTTTTCGTCACGTAAGCTGTCCGGTGTGTCAGAAACTAGTTGTGTCACAAACTAGTTGTACTTGACGACCATACTGCAACCCCTTACTGACAAATCAAGACGCAAACTACAATCTACGGAGAACTTTATTGACACTATTAAGACAGTACAGATACCTGACGACTACAAACTTGTGTCCTTTGATGTGAAATCACTGTTCACCAGTATTCCACTTCAATTGGCATTACAGTGTACCGAGACCGCTATACAACAATCTACTGTTGAACTACCGTTACCTACAGAAGACATCATGGACTTACTGAACCTTTGCCTTACATCGACTTACTTTCAGTACAACGGTAAACACTACAAACAGTTGCATGGAACAGCAATGGGGTCGCCTGTTTCTGTTGTTGTCGCAGAAATTGTGATGCAACACGTGGAGGAACACGCCCTTGCAACTTGCCGACAAACGATACCGCTTTGGTTACGCTACGTTGACGACACCTTTACCGCCGTTCACAAAGACGAAATTGACGATTTTCACGACCACCTAAACAAACAGAACGCCAACATCCAGTTTACTAAAGAGATCGAAGAAAATGGAAAACTTCCTTTTCTAGACTGTTTGGTAAGCCACGACAACAACAAACTACGAACGACAGTGTACAGAAAACCGACGCATACCGACAGATTACTTGACGAATCATCCTACAACCCGACTTCACACAAAGCCACGACTATAAAGACTTTGATGAGACGAGCGCAACTAGTTTGTGACACACCGGACAGCTTACGTGACGAAAACAGATACCTTGAACGTGTTTTTCACAAAAACAACTACAACGCTGACTTTATTAGACGAAACATTTACCGACCTACTGAAGCTGACGCTACGAACAGGAACCCTACACCTGTTACTACAGTGACTATACCTTACATTAAGGGCACTTCTGAGACCATCTCGCGGATCCTACAGCCCTACAACATTCGTGTAGCCCACAAACCTACAACTACGTTACGACACTTACTGACCAACGTGAAAGACAGAGACGAACCTAACGACAGACAGGGAGCAGTTTACAAGATCAAATGCTCCGACTGCCAGGCTTCCTACATTGGTGAGACTGGCAGAAACCTTAACACGAGACTGACTGAACACAAACGAGCCACGAGAAATGGTGATGCCAACAATCACATTGCTGTACATCATCAACTGACAAACCACAACATTGACTGGGACTCTGCTCAGTGCTTAACCTACAGTACAAACTATTTTCAACGACTGACTTTGGAAAGCTGGTACACTAACCTAGAACAAACGCCTCTTAACAGATGTCAACAACTACCGGCGCCTTACAAATGACTTATCCACGACAGAAACGAAACCCGACAAACGGACTTCTAACAGACCGACTTAACAATACACGGACCAAAACCGACCTACTTGACTAACAATAGACGGATCGAAACCCACCAATGACTGATGACAAACTTTACACGAGTCTTTCAGCCAATACCATCATGGCTATACTGACCAATCACGTTCAACGGACCAGACTTATAAGATCATCGACTGACAAACCGTATTCACTTGACTCTGAAGATGACTTCTGCTCAGGTTGTCGAAACGTCAGTCACCAACAACAGTTCTTTTCAGAACTACACTCACCCGGACGATCACACTATACGAACTATAGAACTCTAAGTTGCTGTCCCATGAGGCTAACAGTCTACTTAAAAATTAAGCTTATTTGAAGTCATACAAAACTCGATACAAAACAGAAATTGGCCCACAAATTCACCCAATAATGCATTGCAGACACATGCTATGCACAAAAGCCCACTTGATATGTGTCAAAATTACATCGCAAATTACTGCAGATTTTCCTACTCCAATGACGAAAAGGTCCAGAGGTAGGTGGAGTTTCATGTGAAATAAACTTTGAGTGGAGACATACTGAGGGGCATTTCCACATGTGTGGTGTCAGAATCCAGATTTTTCTAAAAAAAGTTGGAACTGAAATAATTTTATTATTATATTAATTATATAATTATATTGTTGTAACTATATTATTATGTTATAGTACACAGAAAAATATACTTCAGCTCCTTTGTGACAATCATGTATTCAGGGGGGGTTCCTAAAGTAACTATTTAATTTTTTTATGGTAAACAATAGGTAAGAGCACATTTTTAACTCACTGTATCAAACTTGGAAAATATAATGGACTGCAAACACTTGAATCAGAAAAAATCCCTCACTGGAGCTAATGCATAAGAGATATAAATTTCACCTAGTGAACTTTTTCTAAACATAGCTATAACAAAGACAAGTTCCATTGCGCACGTTATTTAATGTCTGCGACATTTAAATAATTATTTCTTTCCTTAACCCATTGACCTCAGGAGCTTTTTGCCAAAAAATTAGCTCGAATCTACTCAAAAAGGTATTTGCAATATGACAGCATACCTTTCTTTCCACTAGCAGCCATTTTACAAAATTTTTGCTCGGGCATGCGCCAGAGGAGGTTGGCCACGCGCCAAACTGCATTAGGGGTAAATATTACAATGTGCTTCAGTTTATATGATCTCTCATGCTGTTTGGATCCCTGGATAGGCAACTGAAGGTCTGTTAAAAGCTGAATTTTTTTCTTCTTTTCGGTGTTAATGTGGAAAATTGAATGTTATTCTGCCCCAAAATCCTTTGGATTACCTTACCTACACATGATGATCGATGAAGACTATAAAAACGTGGGTTTTTTTGCGATTGAGTCCCAGAGTGAAGATGAGTCCATGCGCGATCGATCGAGCGATCAATCCTGTGCACACAGATGGATGTTTGCCACTATTTGCTCTTTACATCCTGCCACTTTGAAATGTTTATCGATACTTTATAATTGCCCTTCCTGAGTAATACAGCTTTACGCTTCTCACCCAATAATACATTCAGCATACGAAAGCTTGAATCCAATTTCTCCTGACTGCGTGTTATTGTTTACATTTTTGCTTGTGGCTCGGAAATTGTTCTTTATTATTTTACAGTGAACTGAAGAGATAGAGTTTATTTAATCGGAATTCCTTGGACTTTTTGTGCACTGTGTCAACCGATGTCATATATGTATCATTGCCTGAGATCATAGTGCAGTACCTTACTGTACTACTGAAAAATCGTCTTCGCACTCTTTCATTACTAGTCAATGGGGTGAAACTGGCTTTAGTATAATTTGGAATACTCTGGAAAAATACCTATAAAACAAGCATCAGAAGTGAAGTACGCCATTACTTAATTGAGAACCCACACCTTACATCTATCTGTTTACAAATTATTTTAATTTTTGTGACAATATTGTTTGTGCATATTTACACAAAATTCCATTAATAATAATAATAATAATAATAATAATAATAATAATAATAATAATAATAATAATAGATCCAAAAAAAGCGAAGTGACCTTTCGATTCTGACGGAAATACAGAACGGTTCAAACATCAGGGAGAGAAAAAGGAAAGAGATTGAGAAACGCTACGACATCAAAAAACCCGGGGATGTGCCAATTATCAATGAAAAATTGAAACAACAAATACAAGCTAAAGCACAAAGGATAAAGAGATTTGAAAAAAGAAACAAACATTTCCGGCAAAATAAGATCTTCAAAGAGGACGGCAAAAAGTTCTACCGTAAACTGGGAAAGAAAAAGATTGATGTGGATGAACCACTGCGGCCGGAAGAAGTTGTAGATTTCTGGAGTAACATCTGGGAGAAAGAAAAATCACACAACAAAGACTCTGCATGGATAAAAGGGCAAGAAGACCTGCACAAAGACCTTAAGGCCCAATCATGGAGAGCAATAAATGTCGAAGAGACCACCTGTGCTATCAACAAAAGCAGTAACTGGAAATCACCTGGAAAGGATAAAGTTTCTAATTTCTGGCTCAAACATCTTGTTAGCTTACATAAAGACCTAGCAAAAGCTTACACAAAGGTTACTGAACACCCCGAAGAAACACCAGAATGGCTTACTGAAGGTATTACATATCTACTACCAAAAACAGAAGAAACAAAAAACCCAAAGAACTATAGACCGATTACTTGTCTTCCCATGATGTATAAGATTCTGACATCCATCATAGCAGAACGAACATACACTTTCTTGAATGAACACCAGCTCCTACCATCAGAGCAGAAGGGCTGTAAGAGAGGGAGCTACGGATGCAAAGACCAACTCCTGATAAACAAGATGATTCTGGAGGACTGTAAGACCAAGAAAAAGAACCTATCCACAGCCTGGATAGACTATAAGAAAGCATTTGATAGTGTACCTCACACATGGATAATAAAGTGCATGGAAATCTATAAGATCTGCCCTGTGACTGTCAACTTTATTGCAGAAAGCATGAAATGTTGGAAGACAACTTTACACCTCAACCACGCTGAGGGGTCAATGACATCAAGGCCTATCAATATCAAAAGTGGAATCTTTCAAGGAGACTCTCTCTCTTCACTCCTGTTCTGTCTTGCCCTTGCTCCACTGAGCTCATTACTAAAGACAACCACTTATGGGTATGAAGCCCAGGGTAGAACAATCAGCCACCTCTTTTAAATGGACGACCTAAAAACATATGCAAAAAGCGACAGCCAGCAAACTGGGGTACTAAATATTGTAAAGACATTCAGCAATGATATCAAGATGGAATTTTGGGCTGGACAAATGCGCTAAAGCCACATTCAAAAGAGGAAAGCTGACAGAAACTTCCGATCTACAACTTGACATTGACACCTGTATCAAGGAACTAGACCAAGAGAACACATATAAATACCTTGGCGTGGATGAAGGTGATGGTATACAGCATGCCAAGATGAAAGAAATAGTGAGGAAGGAATACTACCGCAGAGTAAGGATGGTCCTAAAAACGGAGCTCAATGCTGCCAATAGATTTGAGGCAATCAACACCTTGGCTATCCCAGTGGTGACCTACAGTTTTAACAAAATCGACTGGAAGATGAGTGAAATCAAGAGGTTAGACACAAAAACAAGGAAATAACTCACCCTATCAAAAATGCATCACCCAAAAGCAGATGTAGACAGACTCTACCTCCCAAGAAATGCTGGTGGTAGGGGTCTTATCCAATTAGAAGCCTCTTACAAAACAACCACGATAGGGCTCGATACATGCCTAAAGAACACTGATGATGCCCTAATCGAACTAGTGCAAGAACATGATGGCAGAAAGAGATTGTACTCTATACAAAGGTAAGCAGAACAATTCAAACAAGAACTAGACCTAACAATACCAGATAAACAAGCAGAAGAAACAACCACCAAATATGGAAAGAGAACCAAACAAATGGCGCGAAATAAGACCCAAGAAAAATTAACAAAGCAGTGGGAGGACAAAGCCCTACATGGAAGATACCCAAAGAGAATAAAGGAAGCAGATGTTGACCACCACAAAACCAACCAGTGGCTCAAAAGCAGTGGACTGAAGGCAGAAACGGAAAGATTCATAATCGCAGCCCAAGACCAAAGCCTAGCTACCAGATCATACCACGCCAGCATTATCAAAGACGGTACTAGCCCCCTATACAGGATGTGTAACAAATATGATGAAACAATCGACCATATCGTGAACTTGCGAAAACAATATACCCACAGACACAATAAAGCAGCCGTGTATATACATTGGAAAGTCTGTCACAACTATAATATAAAGACATCAGAAAAGTGGTATGACCATGAGCCGGAAACAGTTACAGAAAACGAGGATGTCACAATATTGTGGGACATGCCAATACACACAGACAGCAAAATAACAGCCAACAGACCCGATATAGTGATTAAAGACCACAAAACGAAAACCTGTAAATTTATTGACATGGCAGTACCATCAGACAGAAACACATCCGTGAAAGTCACTGAAAAACTATCCACATATAAGAACTCGGAAATCGAAACAAGCCGAATGTGGGGCATGAGAACGGAAACGATACCAGTTATCATTGGAGCACTTGGAGCTATCAAAAGGGACTAGAAACTTATCTTGGAAGAATTCCCGGCCAATTAAGCATCAGTGAACTGCAAAAGATAACCTTGCTAGGTACAGCACACATTTTGAGGAGGGTGCTATCAAGCTTAAAACTGGCTATCCCCTAGTGCCCCAGGACCATGGTGTGGTCTTGGCCCTAAGGACTCTACGCAAGCATTACTTGAGGACGATAATGATAATAATAATAATAACAAATATTCATACAGGATAGCCCTTCAGTGCAAGAGTACTGTTATCAAAAGGGGTCCTGTCTAAAATAACATAATATAAGGATAAAAACTAAAATAAGTTAAGAATGACTAAGTAAATTATTAACTACACTATACATAAAATTGATCTAAAGACTCCCCGGCGAGATTTTGGCCACCGTGATTTTTGCTTCCCAGTGAGAATCTCTGCGAGATTCACAGCAGGATTGCAGCAAGATTTTGGCTGCCGGGATTTTTGCTTCCTGGAGAGAATCTTGGTGAAATTTGTGGCAGGATCCCGGAGAGATTTTGGCTGGCGGGAATTTCGCGTCCCAGCGAGAATCTTGCCGGGATCCCACCAGGATTCCCGCCAGGAATTAAAATCCCGGCAGCCAAGATCTCGCCAGGATCACAGCGAGATCCCGCCAAGATCCTGGTCCTTATTTTACAAGGGCAGTCTCAATTAGCTAGTTAGTTCACAAATATGTGAGAAAGAGAAAGCTCAATTTGATGAGCAAACTTAGAATGCACTCTAGCTAGGATATGCAGGCTCCCAAAAGGGTGGTCCTTGATATATTATGCACAGGAGACATATCTTTGTAATAAAAGACTAAAGCCATCAATACGCTGCGTTCAATTATAGAGAAAAATAGCACAGATACTGGGGGTGTTGAGTAAATAAAATTATCGCTCCATTGACGGCATGTTTGTTTTTTGCAATCCTTGTGCACGCGCTGAATTGCATCAGCAAAAGTGCGCGTGAAAACTGTGTTTGGCCACCTTAATACTACTTAGATATGTTTTAAAAATGTCAGTGACACAGAAAATTGGCAACAATTTAAGAACAAGAAATTCTGGCAAAATTCATGGTGCACCAAGGTAATTATTTTTTACACTATTTTAGTTTGTTTATGTAAGCAGTTTGTACCTTGAGTTGCTTAAGTTCAGTTTATCGCTTATGAATCGTAAATTTACAACTTAAGATTTTAGATAAAGTCAAGTTGTGTACGACATTGTTTTACCATTATTTGTAAATCGATCTTAAGTTTTCTCCTGTCACTTTTGTAACTTTTGAAGCATGTGAAATGTGTTTATATCCTGTTATTTTTGCAAGCTACATGTGATTTGTAATTTATTTGTATCTTTTATTTTAGTTCTCACGGTGTTTGTAGAGTTTTTAAAGAATTTTAATAAACAGCAGTTTGTGAACCGATGTTTAACCAAATCACTGGAGCAATATATATTTTAGGTAAAAGATACATATGGAATTACACACGAATGTTAAGTACTTTTCATTGTGGTAGAATGAATACAACATGTGGGATGCATGTGTTCTAGCATCATCAGCATGATAAAATCCGTTCTCTAGTTCAGATCCACATGGTTTTTTATATGTTGTGTAATACCACACATGCTCTCATTTTGCCTGGCATAGCAGTTACATTTTGGGTAACATCAGTTCTCCCTTTCTCCCTTTTTAGTGCAAAGAACGCTTCTATGACAGCGTATCTCTTGGAATCATCTGTAGCTCGGTTCAAGAAATGTCACGTGCTGTTTTCAACTATTGCGTGTTTTCTAAGGTTAAAAGAGTCGAAACGGATTCCTCTCCTTAGCGGCTTGCTTATTATCTCCTCTATGAAGGAGAGCAAAAAGTTCATACACTGTATTCACCTGAAACATTTCCGAGTCAGTGGCATCAAAAGTAGTAAATTCGTGACAAAAAAGACTTCTCAATATAGCCGCAGACTATGTGGCACTTACGACTTATGGAAACCGCACATAAATTGAATCAGTCTTCGAGGAGACACGTTCACTGATGTACATGTAGGATATGATCTCGGTCAAGCTGAAACACTTCTCAGTTGTATTAATCGACATCGTGTATGAATTTGAAGTGTTAACACCAATGGTGGAAACAGAATAAGAACGTGCTATTCCGTGACTCAACGTAACAATTTGGTAATTAAATTAGTAATTGTTTATCGATGATATGAAAATTTGCGTCTTGAATAAAACAAAATCATTCTTCCATTTTTTCATAAGATGTTTAACATTAATTATTCCACTTATCTCTAGCAGGAAAAAAAGCGAGGATATCTTCCTTTATGTGTTTTCTAGAAAACAAGGGTATCATGGTAAATACTTTTCAAGGAAAATGAAAGTATCAAGTTACAAATGGCGTTTGCTACTTCAAACGAAATTCAACATAAAACACCAGTGTACTCTGACAGTCAAATTTAAAGCCATCTCGACAAACCAGAGTTGTAAGACAAACAACAGTAATAATTGTAATCAAAATATAAATACACACATTTACTGCTAGCAAAGTCAACAAATGTAATCAAATTAAATCGTGCAGCCAATGAAATTTAGCTGTTCACACGGTTATCAAATTCATTACAACCAAACTGCCAAGACTTCAAAGCTGCGTTTTGTAAACGGTATCACAAGAAAAAAAACTAGCATGAATAACATTGTATTGTTTCCTTAGGGAAAAGGACATGATGATGATGTCAAGCATATATTTTTCAATAAAAAAATGTTAGAGTTCTCCTTGGAACGCTTTCACAGTTGTGGATGACGTCACTCTGATGCATGGATGACAAGGAGACACATGATTTAGTTGTTTGTCATTTCCTTGCTGTTTGCCATTTTGGAAAGTGGAAGGAGAAGAACAAGTGATTACGTTTGTGTTCAGCGAAGCTGTAAAGAGTGTTACAGTGTTCATGTTTTCGTTGAACACTGCCTTTCGGAAACTGCACTCACAAACAAGTGAAACAAACTGCACACACACTCACCACACCATTAGCAAGGGCCCAACATGAAATTGAAGCCTGGAGTATGTGAGCGCTTGTTGTTAACGCCAAAGGTGGCAACAGAGCATGCTGTTCTGTGACAATTTGATAATTAGATTAGTTCTTGTTTATTGGTCAAAAGAAAATTTGCGTGTTAAATGAAGCAAATCTTTCCTCTTTCATTCCTTCATGCGACATTCAACTTTCTTCCATTCATCTCCAGCCGTGAAAAAAATACAAGCACATCTTCCGAGTGTTTTTCGAGAAAACAAGGGTGTACTGTAGGTTACATACCTTTGTGAGGAAAACAAAAGTATCAAGTTACAAACGTTTGCATGAAAAGTAAAATTGTCACTTTCACTATTTCGCTACTTAAATGTATTATTTAATTAAAATGAGCAAAAATCAACGTAAAACACTACAGTAAAATTCAAGAGCTGTCTCGACAAACAGTAATTAATTGTAAGTTAGTCTTGGACTGTGAATGAAAATACACATCAAACATACACACTGCCAAGATTATGTCTTATCAAAATCCATAGCTGACTAGCAAGGTCAATACAAACCAGGAGTGAATGGCAGGGGTTATATACAAACTGTGTTATGAGTATTGCATCAGAGCTATACATTACCCTCTGCACTATCTGAGATTATCTCACTAGTTGGTTATTTGCATATTTTGCTCATAATTATTTTAATTTTTTAATGTTCCGGGATTTTCCAGATTGTTCCATGTTCCGGCTTTTATTGACAGCCGATATTAGCTTGTAAAGGTTTGTAAACAAATCGTGCCACGCCAGGAGATTATCTTGCCTTATGAAACCGCAAACTAATGGAACAACACCACCTCCTAGCATCAATGAAAATAGATCAGGATTTCCCGGGAAAAGCATCGCGTTGCAAGACGTTTTCTATCTCACTGTTGCATTGAAAAGAAAGACACTCAAACGGGCAAAGTAGCCAAAGGCAAAAGAACAACCCCCGGCAAGACAGACAAGCCAGCAAATGTACCGATAAGCACAACAACAAATCAAAGTACAAACAGCTCAGGCAGACTGCTAATAAAAGAACCTTAGTTTGTGGGTTTCAGTAAGGTGTTTTTGTTTTCTTTCCTACACAGAAATGGGTCCTTTTTTCTTCTTTGGCTTGTTTTTTTCTTTTCCTCAGTCCAAGGAAAGTTTTCTGTTTTTAATTTTCCACTTGAGAACAAGTGCAAAGGGCTTTTATTTACAAATTTGTCAAGTGAACCATGTCAACAATACCAAATGACACAAACTACAAACTCCAAAATGAGCATTTGTGACGAATTTTCCCCTGGCGGTTTTGTCCATTTACAAGATTATGACACCTTCCTGGTTTATTAATTTTTTGAAGATATGTTTTTTCCTGATATCTAGGCCACTTTTTGAGATTTTTAATATTTTTCTTTTGTGAACATTAGGTAAAATTACTGACTTTAAATTTGAAGGTGGGAAGTAATTTTAACAGAATCGAATGGTGTACAAAAAATGAAGAGAGATTGTTGTTGTGTTTTGTCCCAAAGGGGCTAAGAGCTAATTGTAATTAGAGGATAAAGTACATTGTAAGTAAGTTAACAGTATTCTGCAATTAATTTCCCACTTAAAAGTTGTAACGCCTTGTCTATGTTGATACCAGAAATCCAAGAAAATCTATGTTACCTAATGTACCTATTTCTACAGCTTTATCTTTCCAGTGATTGCCTTCTCACTTGTAACAAGTCAACCCCTAGATATTTACATTTAAAAACAATGGTAAAAGGTATTTGGTGTGTTTAAAAAGAAAAACTTTTTAAACATGATCCTCTAATTTTTTATTCCTTTTTTCTGTCATGTGCAATGACAGCTTGTGAGTGTTTTACTTGAGATGGAAACTGCAACAGTTACATCGCTCTTGTTGACATTAAGAATTCCAGAAAGTTAAACACAATTTGGATTTAACAGAACAACCATACCTTAACGAAATGCATTATCGCTAACAGTATTGTGATTTATTCTGAAAACTTTAAAGCTTAGCAATACTCTCTGTACTCATTTTCCATTATTATAAGTTCAGACACTCTTATAATGGCTGGAACCTAGGATTCAGTGAACCAATCAAAAGGATAGAAATACAGTATGCAAGGAAGGGTGTTAATTAAAATTGGTTATTCCAGCGAAAATCTGCACTCTGTTAGTTGTTTTATCTTTCTCAGACCTAAATTTAGCATGCAAATTTTGTTAATCCATGCTGATTTATGACAAGCAGGTACCCAGCAAAATACAGACCAACACTGTCTAGTTAATCTTCAATAAGCTTCAGCTGCCAATCCAAAACTGTTTTCATTACATTACTTGACAAGTAACTTTACCTGCCACGATGCACCCGGAGCTCAGCCTTCAAGAGACAAATGGAAACCATGATTGAGGACAGAAAGGTTAAGGGTCAATCCGCACTGAGGACAAAATCTTCTTTTGTCCATGGCAAATCCAAAAGAATTTGTCAGACTTGACAAAACTTATTTGCCCTGGTAATCCACACTGTTTGTGTACAGCTTGTCACATTACTTATTCTTTCCTTTCACTAATCCATGTGCATATATAGCTCGTTCAGTTGAACGTGATCAATTGTGGTATCTGATTGTGATATATAGAGCAAGAGGTCAGATAGAACCGGAACTTGTCAGTGATGCCTGTCATGAAAACAAAAGAAAGAAACATGGACAAAAAGTTTGTAAGCCTCTGAGGTAGGACAGTGACTCCTTTGATAAATTTGTCCGAATTGAAATATTTTGTCCTTGCAGGGCAAATCATTAGCGCTGAGGAAAGTTATGTGTTGACAGATTTTTTAGCTAAAATAAACGGGGCAGTCAATTTTTTTGCTCTGGCCCCAATTTTTGTGCAGCCAGAATGTGGAAAAGCTCTTCCTATGGGAACGCTTGCTAGCAGGCTTCCTTCACTTTTAGTCCAATCTCTTCAAAATGGCTCAAAAAGACCTAGGAACACAGGTAAATAACAGTACATTTATTTTACATGAATGTAAATGATTACATTATTGTTGATACAGTGTTCGCGTACCCTGTGGTAAAGATTACTTTTCACCTTCAGGGCTGTCCTTCAGGAAAAAATTCATACACACGCCAGTTTCAATACAACCCTGACAAAGTATGTATCAGAAGAAAGCTTAATAAATGAAGCTTACGATAGAAATACAATTTAAGCGAGGTTTTATTTTAGGAACTACAGGAGTTGGTTAAGCGTGAAACGAGCAAAGGTTCTTCTATTGAATTTGGCGGTTATTGGATGCTGGAACACGAGCAAAATGGTTGCGCAGTCTTATCACAAGGCATCAATCAACAAAATTGCGTCAGGCTTTTTTGATATTCTGATTGGTTGTCTAGGTACTCGCATCTAAAGTTGAAGTAGCTAAAAGTATGTGAGGTGTGTTATGTGAATGGACGCTGCAGAAACATGCGAAATATCAAAATTTCCTGATGCATGTTACTTTGTTTTTCATTATCCCTGGAATGTTTTGGTAAAATGTCACAAAAATCCATCAATTGTAGCTGCATTCCCTATAAATTCAATCAAGTAAACAGTATTCTGCAATAAATGTCCTACTTAAAAGTTGTAACAATTTGTCCATGCTTAGATACCAGAGATCCAAAAAAATATGTTACATAATTCAGCTATTTCTACACCTTTATATATCTTTCCAGTAATTGCCTCTCACTTGTAGTAATTCAATTCCCTGATACTTACATTTAAAAACAAAAATCTCCAACTAAATGGAATAAAACTATGCATAAGCCCACAAGTATGCATTGTGGACTTATTTTTAACATTGTGTCTAGATACCTGGCAACCAGGAGGTGTTTTCAGAAAACTAGAGAAATACAGAATTTCCACTGAATATCTCAGGCAGTTCTTCTCAGAATAGTACATCTTTGTTTAGAAAATAATATCAAGCAATTTCAAGTATTATTTTGGGTTTGTATTTGAGGAAATTTTCAAGCTTGGGCACATAGTGTAAAATCATTAGTTTCGACACTTAGAGTAAATTCCAGAGTCAGTTCTCATAGAATGATATCTACAAAAATTAAGGTTGAAACCCTGCAAGCATTTTCAAAATTTGTTCAGAAATACCAAGCAATTGTAAATAATGGTTTGGTTCTGAAGTGGATGAATTCTCCCAGGTTGGACATACTAATAAAGATATTGATCGACTCAGAGGGAGTGACCTCCGGCCTTGCACACAACATACAATAAACAGAGGCTAAGGGAACAGAGAGTGTTGGCTGTGAAACCATGCTTTTTTGGTGAATTAGAATTCTATTGTTTGTTTTATTGACTTCTCCCACTAGTATTAACCTATTTGTGGTTGATTTGGGACTCTCCTAGGTTTTCCTCAGTCTTGTAATCATAAAACAATGTACAGTGCTATTTTGCTAGTGTTGTTTTGCAATTTTGTATTGCATTGTGTGTATTATATTTATATTGAATACAAAATAGACAAAATAAAATTTTATGTTATTGATTTGTGAATGGTGTACATGTAGGTGTTCATTTTATGTTCAAATTGGACATTTGTGGTCAATAATTAGAGGTCTGGGGAGAAACAATGTCTTAATCATTGTTACTACAATAAAAATTGTTTGCTTACTGGACCTTTCATTTTGTTTGTTACTTTATAGTTGATTGAACCATATCTAGACTTGGACATAAAATACTTTGATCTTGGACTACCAAATCGAGACAAGACAGATGATAAAGTGACAGTAGAAGCTGCTGAGGCCATAAAACATTTCAGTGTCGGAATCAAATGTGCAACTATCACTCCAGATGAGGATCGTGTTAAAGGTATTGTAAAGATAATCCCATTCAGTGCTATTCTCACATTTCATAAATTAAGTAGAAGACAGTAGATGAGAATTTAGTATTAATTTTGTGGTTTTGGGCAGTAACTGGTATTATAACTTTACAAAGAGCAGAGGAATTTTCACCATGACAAGGATATCTTTATATTATTCAGTTAATTGCGTTTGAAGAACGCAAACCTACTTTTGACCTGTGACTTTCTGGGGTTGGTTGCCCTGTGCACAGTTATATGCAGAAAAATCCACATTCCTGTAAGGACATCAAAATGGCCACCCTGCTTGATTTTTGCAGGGGCATGTCACGGCCAGTAAACTGGTACCGTTTAATGCTAAGACATGTGATAAGATGTGGCGAACATGTGAGTATGTGAGCAGGCCATGTGAGCTCATCTTTCCGCTGGATCTTTGACTTCTTTCCATTCAGTCGCCATACGCTTTGTTATTATGTGTGCTCAGCATTAGATTTTGGTGAATTTAAACGCTTCGACGGTAGCATTTATCGAAATATGAGGGAATTGTCCTTGTCTGTTAACACGACTTGGCTTTGGGATGTTAACTGTGGGAACAGCTACATTCTGATTGCATTTGCTGGTTAGTTCCAGTTGCGACAGATAGCTCAGTCTTTATCTGGTCAAAATCTTATTGTTTGGAATTGGTGGAAAAGTACTCTGAAGGCAAGTTCCAGAAGTCTACTTTATTCATCAGGGGAAATACTCCAATTAGTCGCACAGAGTTTGTTTACGATAAATGAGCATGTGATTGCAAATGCTAGCTTAACTTTGTGCTTCCAGTTTAGAATAATGTACGTAATTTAAATATTCTATGAAACTTGCTACAGAAACTGGCGACGTCATGCAAATTAACAACAAATCGTGACCTCTTCACTAGCATGGACTTTGATACTATGCATACCTGACTGTAAAACCTCTGTTGCTCAGGGTGAGAGGAAATTCAAAATCTCTGCTTGCCCTTTGGGCGAGCCGTAATTTCATCTTACTAGCCCAAATCTCTGAGGAGCTAGCCCAAAATTATTTTATTTAATAAAGATGATTAAATCAATTTAACATCCAAAAATTATGTTCATTAATAGTACGGAGGTTAGATGAACTTATTCTCTTTGATTTCGCTTTTGAATTAAACCCTATACAATAAAACATTTAGAACACTCAATGTGCAGTTCCAGAAAATATCCATACCCCCATGCAGGGTTTTTCCAGTTTGACCCCCACCCCCAGGATTTTCCATTTCAGGGGGGGCTTTACAGTACTCCCCCCATCCCCTGGAATTTCCATGACTTGTTTACTTGGGTCCCCCTACCCCTTGGAAATTCCATAGCCGTAAATAACAAGACTTCAGTCATTTATTTTAATCTCCTAGGTACTGTAATAAAATTTAGCCACAGCTATTCATGTTTATATTGTAGACAAAGACACAAGGTGGCATGTTTTTTCACAAACAATTTTAAACCTTGATCTGGTCGCACAACGTACACAATTTTATCGCACGTTAGTTGTGGGGATATTTACTAGGTTAGGATCAAAGTTGCTGGGTAATGAAAGGTTGAGGTTCTGAGATTCAATTTTCTAAAAACTGACCGTGGAAAATTCTAGATGTAAATTCATGTCATATTAAAAATGAGTTTGAACTAACAACTGACTCAGGAGCACTTCACTCCCAAATGGCATAGCAGCTGACTACTTCTTCATTCAAGGAAGTTTTCACAAGAGAATATACAGAGTTTGTTCATGATAAATGAGCATGCGATTGCAAATGCTAGCTTAAATTTGTGCTTCCAGTTTAGAATAATGTATTTAATTTAAATATTCTATTAAACTTGCTACAGAAACTGGTGGCGTCACGCAAATTATCAACAAATCGTGACCTCTTCACTAGCATGGACTTTGATACTATGCATATCTGACTGTAAAACCTCTGTTGCTCAGGGTGACAGGAAATTCAAAATCTCTGCTTGCCCTTTGGGTGAGCTGTAATTTCATCTTGCTTGCCCAAATCTCTGAGGAGCTAGCCCAAAATTATTTTATTTAATAAAGATGATTAAATCAATGTAATATCCAAAAATTATGTTAATCAATAATACGGAGGTTAGATGGACTCATTCTCTTTGATTTCGCTTTTGAATTAAACCCTATACAATAAAACATTTAGAACACTCAATGTGTGGTTCCAGAAAATATCCATACCCCCCATGGAGGTTTTTTTTTTCCAGTTTGACTCCCACCCCTAGGATTTTCCATTTCAGGGAGGGCTTTACAGTACTCCCCCCATCCCCTGGAATTTCCATGACTTTTCTACTTGGGTCCCCTACCCCTTGGAAATTCCATATCCATAAATAACAAGACTTCAGTCATTTATTTTAATCTCCTAGGTACTGTAATAAAATTTAGCCGCAGCTATTCATGTTTATATTGTAGACAAAGACACAAGGTGGCATGTTTTTTCACAAACAATTGTAAACCTTGATCTGGTCACACAACATACACAATTTTATTGTACATTATTTATGAGGATATTTACTAGGTTAGGATCAAAGCTGCTGGGTAATGAAAGATTGAGGTTCTGAGATTTAATTTTCTAAAAAAATGACCGTGGAAAATTTTAGATGTAAATTCATGTCATGTTAAAAATGAGTTTGAACTAACAACTGACTTAGGAGCGCTTCACTCCCAAATGGCATAGCAGCTGACTATTTCTTAATTCAAGGGAGTTTTCATAAGAGAATCTAAGAAACTACTGAAAATATAAGCTCCTTTAAAAAAAAAACCCAGTCAAAGTTTTAATTTATGCATAGGTGAAAACAATGTATCGAATTACTTTAGCAGGAAAGTAAAGCCGTCACGCAACATGTTTTTCAAAACACCTGTTTGCTAAATATTGGTGAAATTTTTCTTTCGGGAAACGAATACATTCATAAAGTCATACGCTTTGTCTTTGTAGTTCGTAAATGATAGTGAAGCAATGTTTTTGTTCAGTTGCACTATTAAATAATCAAATGAAATCTTGGCTACAGCTCCAGTGCTGTGCTTCGAGACAATTAGACAACTGGCATTGAATTGGCTTTGGAAGCTACACGGATAACAATGAAAATATTTTTAGGGCAAGTTTTTGTCTCGCGCTGCTGTCGCGCTGTCGGGACATGCGGTTGGGAAAAAATTAATTTCGGTGGCTTAACTTTTTACATTTTACTCTATCAAAGAAAAACCATTTATATTGTTTCACTTTCTCTCACGAACTCTCTGCTAAACACAATGTCTGAAGTTTGTCATTAGAAAAAAAAAAGACTAATGTCACTCATGTCCAATTCATGCTTGCCCAATGCTTAGATGTCCGCATAACACATTTTTCTCAAAACCACCTTGAACTTCAATCCCTGTAACTCTTTGTCCACTTCAGAACATTTATCCTGCATGGATAATAGCTGCCGGATGTCCTTGCTTCTCAGCTTGGTCCATCACCAAAGCAGTCAATGGTGACACAATAATTGCAATCTAGCAATGCTTTGCACCATAAAACAAAAAGTTAACATACTCGGCAAAAGTTGATATGTTGAATACTTGCCATAGATATCGTACATACATACATACATACACACTTTATTGTCATCCTGTTGGGAGGATGGCTAAAACATCTCTCTTTTGCTGCACCACTACTCTCAAAGCCTCTAATTATTTAGTTTTTAACTCTATATCATTATGCAGGTTATCCATGTTCATTTAAGGAAAACTTCAAAGCGTAGTCAAATTCAATATCTGACAAGTGCGCCTTGGCCATGCGTAAAGTCTTCAATGACGAGCAAGGATGCCACTTACAATACTTGATAGCTAACCTTAACCCAGAAGCAAACTCACACTTAACTTACCTTAACACTAAAATATTGGAACGTTGCTTCACCTATAAATTTTACGCCCCTGAGGTTCTGAGGCTTTTGTTCCACCATTTTGGGACTTTATTTTTGGCATGCACTCTTCCTCACCTGTCACATTCCTGACAGGTGATTACATGGTACAAATTGGATTTGACCAGATCTTACCTTCAGCTTCTCTCACGTGAGATCTGGGAACAAGAATATTTTGTCATAACATTGTCATTGTTTCCTCAATGTCTGTTTTGTAGAATTCAATTTGAAGAAGATGTGGCGTAGTCCCAATGGCACAATTCGTAACATATTGGGGGGTACTGTATTCCGAGAGCCAATAATTTGCCAGAAAGTTCCTAGACTGGTTCCGGGATGGGTGAAGCCAATTGTGATTGGAAGGCATGCTCATGGTGATCAGGTACATTGTAACAAGCAAATACTTATAAGTATTTAAATAACATGTTAACCTCAACACAGTCTGAAATGCAATAATTATGTAAATGAAAGACAAGAACAAGGCATGGTGAACAGGTCAATGTATGTCTTACTCGATTTGAAGAGTTGCGTAGGAACAGAAAGACATTCCTTGCTATCTAGTAGCCTTTGTTTTGTTCTCATTCAATTGAGCTATTTTGTATGGTTTTGCAGCAAAGATCAAGGTATTACTGAAGCTAAGGATTTATAATGCAAAGGAATGAAATTGACTGTCAATTATTCAGGTTTTTGATGAACCAGAATTAGAATGAGCAAACCTATGAAAAACCTGAACCAAATATATTTCTACACCTCTTGTGTGCTTTCTTAAAGTGCCTCTAACCTCAAATATGTTCTATTTCTTTTTGAAAAGAATACTTAATTTGGTGAAGATTAAAAAAAATTGATTGAATCCATCAAATCCTCATGAATTTAGGAAGGTTTGGAGCTGCAATGTTCTGGTTCATGGCTTCTTGAAAGGAGATCTGGGACCTACATGTAATGTAGCTGTGACGTCAGCCAGGAAGCCAATTACAACTGTAGGTTTCTGAATTTCCAAGGGTAGTGTCAAAAACAGACCCCGAAACCGAAGACCCGAAGACCCACTATGAAAATGAAGACCCCCTACAAAAATTTGAGGGATGATTACTGCCAAATTTAAGTTTGAGATTTAGTTATGCTGTTTGCCAATGCAGTTTTTAATGCTTTCACTGGTGTTTTTGATGTTACGAATTGTGTTCAACATGTTCTCAATAATATGTTTGCCAAAACATCGCTGTTGTTTTGTTGCCCCTGTATTTGATTATTCATTGCAAATTATGTTTTCTGTGTCAACAATTCTCTTCTGTATCTACACATTGAGTCGTTCCATATGGTGTTATGCGAACTGCGATTCTATTATTTGTGTTTCGAAATATGTTCCTCTAGATCTGGGTCTTCGTTAAGCGTAGAGCTTGACCACTATGGTCTGGCATGAATGATAAATTATGCATATTTTTCCTGCAGAAAGAAAAATTAATGTGTGCCACTCTTTGTCATCGTACAAAGCTAGATTCGGCTGGTCCAACCACCAGTGGCTCTTGAAAGATACTTAGAAGAGGTTAAAGCTCAATTTGCCAAAATACAACTTACAAAGCTTAAAGACAATCTGCCTAACACAGAACAAAAGGGGTTGAAAATGCTACAAGAAGATCCCAACATCAATTTTAAATAAAGTAGACAAGGGAACATGAATGGTTGTCTTAAACACTTACAATAAAATTCTAGAAGGACAAATCGGGTAGACAGCCTTGAACACTACAAACCCTTTGAAAGTCCTATGGTTTAAAGACATTCCTAAGGGTACAACAGAAGCATCACACACAGTTTCTAAAAATAGATTACATCACCAGCATGACTATATTGACGACATGGCCAACCTATGGTTTTATCAAAACACCTAACCTGTGTCATACACCAGTGTTCTACACGCTTACAAAAATTCACAAACCAACTCCAGTTGGAAGACCCATAATATCTGGATGTGATGGTCTGACTGAAAGGCTGTTTGCATTTGTAGACAAACTCCTTCAACCCATAGCAAAAGAACAGGAGTCATATCTTGAAGACATGACATACTTCATCAATGTCACAGAATCAATTAAATTAAAGGCCCCAACCTGGGCTGCCTTGTGTCACTTGTTTAGTGTGAAGAAATCCATGGCCAAAACAAACAAGTGTAATGTTACATGTAGATCAAGTAGACAGGATAGATTTTTACTTCTGTTAGTTTAGCGAATAAAACTCAATCTGCCTCGATCTGGGCCGATTCAACCCTTATCGACAATTGTCTTTTTGTAATTTATACCTGTTTGCTTACTCTTGGAAAATGCACATTACATGATAGTTTTTAATTGGCTAATTGTGATTCCTAGATTTTACTTATGTTATGGTTACATTTATTTTTTTGGGACTTCAGTATTTACAATCCTTTATCAAAAAGGTTTCCTAACACAGGTCACACACTTTCAAATTCCATGTCATTTATGTGGCTCTGTATTTAAGACAACTTAAGCTTAAATCTGCTATTTGTTGCTTTATTTCATGGAATGAAGTAAGAGTGATATCAGAGGAATCAAAAACCAGTCAGTGAGAATAAGTTCTGGGTAATTTGCGTATTGCTTCAAAGTTTAGACCATGCCCTCAAGCTAGCCTGTACACGGGCTACTCTCATGCTAAAAATAACATGCAAACTGATTAAAAAGAATACAAGCATACAATTCTGGTAGCATTATAAATGCAATTTGATCTGGCCTGATGCCCTGATCGGACTAATGGTGGTATATAATATACAGTGAGGTATTGACAATAGCCCTAACAATATTAATGAACCGCACAGCCATGGGCTGAGCGCGGTTCATGTTCTACCTGTGGTTTATTTATTTATTTTTCTTGTTGGTGACCAGACCCAAACTCCCTCTCGGCCAAATTTTGAATCACACAACCTTTGATGTTTATTCGCCTAAAGCTGTTCAAAAATTGATACACGGACAATGTTACGGATATTGTTTTCTTTATTGTGGGTAAAATATATTTTCTTTTGGTTTTATTGAAGTGTTGGATCCCAATTGAATAAATAAATACGCTAAAAAAAAGGTATTACGTCAGCGATAGAATGCGCTGACGTTGCAGCTTTCACTTTCACTACATGGCAAATAACATCGTGTTTACTTTGCAAGTTGATTTTGCCAGAAGTGACGGTCATTAATTTATTTGCAATTTTGCGAGTATTTCTTGTGGTTTTAGGCAAATGAAGTAAATTCTTTGGCTGTTTCATCGCGGTGAGTTCGGTGATCAGAAGGAAAATTAAATATTTGCAAGCCAAGCAAAGAACATGTCAGAATGTGTAAGGATTATGTAATTGGTAGGGAAATAACCACCATACTAAAGGTAGCTGTGGATAACGGAAGTTGTGAATTATGTGACTCGTGTGACTACTTTGCTAGCTCTTTACTCGTGGAAAACACCAATTAAATTTAATCATGACTTTTAAGAAAGAAAGCTGTTGTTAATAGTGTTATTATTGTATCGTTCATATCGTTCATGCCCATACATATCCCGAAGAAAGTTCCAGAATAAGACCATTACGTCATTGGAAATTTCACAACAGCTATGACTGCAGTTGCAATAATACAGGTTGTGCTGATCAAGTGATGTTGGTCTTAAGAACTCAATAAGTCATCAAGGACTGCTTTGGAATGTGCACTGCATTGCGACTGTAGTGCCACCAAAACAGTTAACTTTTAAAAGTGCGTTTGTAAGATCTAAAAGATCTTCTTGTTTCTTTAGTTTTGTCGGTGATCAGACCCAAACTTCCTCTCGGCCAAATTTTGAATCATGCAACCTGTGATGTTTATTCACTAAAAGCTGTTGAAACATTAATACAGGGACAATGTTATGGATATTGTTTTCTTTATTGTGTGTAAAATATGTTTTCTTTTGGTTTTATTGAAGCGTTAGATTCGAAGGGGATAACAAATATGCTAAAAAAAAAGTATTACATCAACCATGGAATGCGCTGACATTGCAGCTTTCACTTTCGCTACATGACAAATAAGATCTTGTTTACTTTGCAAATTTATTTCTCCAGACGCAACGGTCATTAATTTATTTGCAATTTTGCGAGTATTGCTTGTGGGTTTAGGCAAATGAAGTGAATTCTTTGGCTGTTTCATCACAGCGAGTTCATAGATCGGAAGGAAAATTAAATATTTGCAAGCCAAGCAAAGAATGTGTCAGAACATGCAAGGATTACGTCATTGGTAGGGAAATAACCACCATACTAAAGGTAGCCGTGGATAATGTAATTCTTGAATTATGTGGCTCGTGTGACTACTTTGCTACCCCTTTACTTATTGAAAAACCAATTAAATTTAATTGTGACTTTTAATAAAGAAAGCTGTTGTTAATAGCATTATTATCGAATCGTTTATATCGTTCATGCCCATACATAACCCGAGAAAAGTGATTAAGACCATTACGTTATCGGAGATTTCACAATGGCTATGACTGATAGTGCAATAATACAGTTTGTGTTGATCAAGTGATGTGATGTCTACAGTAATAAATGAATCATCAAGGACTACTTTGGAATGTGCACTGCATTGCGACTGTAGTGCTAAGAAAACAGTTAAATTTTAAAAGCGTGGTTATAAGATCTAACAGATCTTCTTGTTTTTGTGAGTTTTATACCTGTTTGCATATTTGCAGAAAATGTGCTTTAGAGGTTAGTTTTTAATCCACTCATTGTCATCTTTAGATTTTTCTACGTGACTGAAACCCGTCACTTCAACGTTCTAAGCCTGTTATTTGTTGTCACACTTGATTTAAACACAAGCATGTTGCATGAACTGAGGACTTGGACACTTATAAAAAATAGGTCCGCAATGCATACTTGTGAGCTTATGCTTAGTTTTATTCCATTCGGTTGGAGTTTGTTTTGAAAAGTCGGTATCTGGGAGTTTATAAGCGAGAAGGCAATCACTGCAAAGATAAAGGTGTTATTTTGAAACTGGAGACATTGTACTCATGGTAGAAGACTTGTGGCCCCTTGGTCACATTCTCAAAGTAAAACCAATCAGGAGAGATGGGCTTGTGGGGAGAGTCAGGCTGAAAACCAAGTCCATGGTCCTGGAATGTCCAACAAGATCGTTCTTTAGAGGGGCTGCTAGACTCCACAAGAGCAGCTAAACATTGTTGATCTTGATGTCCTCAATAGACTGCAAGCTGTCTCTCTTTTGCTTGGAAATCCGTGGGGAAGAACGTAATGAAGAAAGCAAAACAAGTGTGACTGTGAGTGTGACACATGACTTGAAATGGCAATGAGTATATTACGTGTCTTTTGTTGCTGACGAAGCCACAAGTGGTAATTATAAGTTGGCTGTCAGAAGTTGGGGGAGGAAGGTTCTTGCTTGAAATTGTTAAATTGTAGAGTGTTTTGTAAGGCAATCTATCGATGTCAATGGTAGAAGCAGCGGATTCTTGTGAATTAGGATGCTTTATCATATCTTTCCATTGCTGGGGTATTGTAGACAGCAAGCCATAATACTGTAAGAAGTTGCATTTTAGTTGAAATTTTTGCTGAAAACCATTGAAAGTAAGAAATTGGTTCTTATTCTTGTCTAACAGACTGGACAGCTTTTCAATGCCAGCATGATGCTAGTTTTCATAAAACCCCGACAGTTTACCAACTTTTATAAACCTGTTATTCCAGATGATTTGGTTCAGAGTATCCAATTTTCATTGCGGCACAGTGACGTTTAAATTTTGCCAGTACGAGATTAAATTCATATAGAAATTCAGAAAATTGTCATTAGTTTAGTTTCACATACTTGATGTCATAATTGCACTGAAAGAGTAATGAACCACCTACATTAGGAAGCAAAAAGTTTGGAATTTTCTTCCACAGGGACTCATCAGGTGAGCAAAGACGCTTCACCCAACATAAGTTTAATGCCTTATCAAACGTTGTAAAATCTGTCATTTTGAGTCCGCCTTCTTTACTTTTCATAATAGTGGATTTCTTAATTTTTGGCTGTTTGTATTTCCATATTTAATTAGATATTATTTTGTTGACATTATCCGAAAACGATACTGAAGTTTTAAGTGCGCTGCAAACAAGTGTCAGTTTTGAAAGCGCTTAAGTGTTACCTAATTTGATTCTTCCATAGAGTGTGATGTCTCTTGATGACCATATATTAAGAATTTTTTTCAAAGGATCCAGCTTGTCGAAGAAGTTTTTTTGTTCAGCCTTCTTTTCGTCATGAGAGAATTAAACACAAAGTGTAGGTTCATCAAGCAGAGTCAGATTTAAAATTTTATCTTTACAGAAATGTTTTGATCCTAATTGTAGCAGTCCTGATTTTGATTGGTTTATTTTCATTCCTGAACACTTTTCGAACACTGCAAGCAGGTCAAAGAGATTGTGAATGGATTGAGCATCTCTAACAATAATGCTGGTATCATCCACATACTGTGCCAGTTTTACACATCTTCCTGGGTTCAATTTCAAGCCCTTTGATGGAACGCGAGCGTCTTATTGTGCAGCCAAGAATCTCTATACCAATGACAATCAAAGGAGACCTATCGTCAAACTCGTGGATTAAGTAATATAGAGATGAAACATGTTGGTGAACTTGCAATTATTGGTGTATTTTTAAAGGCTGTTAAAACAAGCCGCGTTCGTACCACGCATGGTCGCACTTATCTCACAAAGCGTAGGCTTTTTTCGTTGGCTTTTGTTGCACACATATTACAGAATAGTTAGGGTGGCAAAATTGCAGCTGAACAGAGAGTGGTAAAGGCTAAGGGTTCTTGGGTCACAGAGGACACTCGTGCCAAAGAAATCATAGAGTACTCTCCTCCTCCTCCCCCCGACACACACACACACCCAGATCTTGATGTTGATGTTTGTCTACCTGCTGGGGAAATTTACAAGTATTCAAGTTGTACGAGCTTACAGACCTTTTTCATTGCATTTCACTCAAGGCTATAAGTAAGAATTGTTATGAGACAGCACTTCTTTTCCAATGTAGAACCGCTTGTCTCTCTATATATATTGCATGTGAAGTACATCAAAATAAGTAGCCTCATTTGCAAGCATTTTCAGTGTTGATCCAAAAAATCTGTCCATCCATAAATATGTGCTCCTACGAGCTCACAGAGGGGTTTCTTTCCATTTGTTATCTTTTCAATCAGGAAGCAAAAGTGTAAACACAAGACAAGGTAAAAATCATTTAAGATTATCAAAATCAAGTATTTGGGAATTTTTTCCAAGTTTATGTGCATTTCACAACCCACTCAGAGTTCAGATCAATATAATACTAAGATAAACAAGACAAGTATAGAGAACGCAACTTTAATCTAAACTTGACTCGATGTCGGTTGAACGTGGACTACTCGATTGACTGTTGGATCTCACAGGAGATCTAATCAGCCAAACTTGAAAAGTAAAACGATAATAAGTCAAAGACTACTGCAACGCTGACACAAGGTATATTCAAAACAATATTTCGGCTGGCCTCAGGTTTAGATGTTACTAATTATAAAATTACAATATTATATAATGGTGCCAATGTTTGTCCTGGTTTCGTTCATTGAGAAGTTTTCGTTTCGCTCATATAAGTTCATTAAGGTCCTCGAATAATACACATTCTCATCAAAGCTTACCACATCAGTAGGTCACTTTCCAGCAAACAAATGCTCATCTCCTAGTCATTTTGAACGCCTGGATGAGTCAAATGCTCATGAAATTCAGCGCTCAAGTTGGCCATAGTACTAATTCGAACATTCGTAGTCAACTCCACTTCAGTTTAGCGAAACACCTAACATTACTGGTCGTGTAAAAGCTACAAAATCATCAATTCAGGCTGGCACGATACATCCTTTGAGTAGTAACCACGCAAACACAATAGCGAGGCTCGCGCTGATTGCACGGTTACTATTCCAATATGGCGTCGGGCTCAGTTACTATTCCAACATGGCATCGGCCTCAGGCGCTCTCGTTCGGGCCGACTAATTACGAACAGTGTCTACACCTGAGTGAGTGAGTGAGTGAGTGAGTGACACATTTGCATATCGGAGTCCCCGCAAGAAACACGTTTCTACGCTTCGCGTATCCACGAGTTTAAAAAGTAGGCTGGACAGCAGACAGCCTTGTCTGACACTTCGCTGCATGCAAAAGTGCTCACTGGTTAAACCATTGTTTAGAATACAACTAGAAATGTTGTGATAGAATACGCCGACCCAGCTTTTAAACATTTTTGGAGGTTATCGAATGCTTGTTTGAAGTCAAGAAAAACCACAGCACTGGGGATATTTCTCTGCTTTGCAAACAACATCGTGTCTGAAATAAGTCTAATACATTCTCATATATATCTTCCTTTAATATACCCTGTTTGGCACGGATGAATGATCGAGGGCAAAACTTTTTCCAGACGTACTGCTATCGTTTTGGTTGCGATTTATAGTCTGTTTAGCAAATAATGAGATGGGTCTCCAGTTTAAATGTTCTAGACTTTAATTTTTCTTAGGTATTGGCGAAATGATGCTGAGCTTTTGAGAGATTGACAAACTGCCTTCATGAAAGGCGTAGTTGAAGCTGTCAACGACATACTTACCAATACAGCTCCAAAAGAGGTGGTAGAATTTGATCGTGAGGCCATCTGAACCTGGTGTTTTGTCATTACAGAAGCCGCACTGAACACATTTGTGACCTTACACAGGAAAACGTGCATTAGCTCCTATCCGTTAAACAGGCTAAAATTAACGGATGATAAACGGATAACAAACAGATAGTAAACACCTTTAAAACCGTTTAAACGTTTTCCAGAAACGTTTTAATGGTTACTGAATCTCAGCAAACGGCTTGGCAAAGCATTCGAACCGTTAGCGAAAATTTTCGAACAAATGACTGGAAATGTTAGAATGGCTGGCAAAAATTTTCGAACGGATAACTTCAAGCGTTAAAACGGCTAGCAAAAATTTTCGAACGGATGACTTGAAGCGTTTGAGTGGTTAGCTCATCATGTGTTCAAACGGATGACCTCAAGCATTTGAATGGTTAGCCAAACTTTTAATTCAAGCACTCAACTTTTCAATCGAAGGGTCACTGACTTAGCATGCGATCAGCTAAAGAGTGAAAATTATATCGCACCATAAGCACTTGAAAGCAATAACAATGATTCTAATTAATCATCTGTGAACTGGATATAGATAATATAATTCAAAGCAAGCGAATAACTACTTACGGTTAGAAATTGTCTCTATGTCAAATTGTCAAGAAAACAAAAACAACATTCTGTCCATGTTTGTTTAATCGAAGTCATCGTATGCAACGCCAATCCAGAAACATTTCTGACCAAATTCTGTTGATATAAACAAAGTAATCTCCAGGCACAAATTATTTTAAGGAAACATGCTTTACTATCATTAAAAATACTTCACAAACAGTAGACGAGCGAGTTTGTTCAAGAGCAGAAATATGTTCGTGCCACAACACCACAAATTGTTGCGCGTGCAATTCACACGTGATGCAAGTGAAAAACTTTTCCTGGACGGAGTTGGGGAAGTTTGCTACTAGCCTAAAATTTCAGTCCTCGGACGGCCCTCGGACGACAATTGACATAAATTTCAAGCTACAGTACGATTTAACACAAAATAGAATGTGGGGTACTGATAAACGGAAAGGTATGTGAGTTACAATATAATTCTAACTGTAATGACCAGCCACAAGTGAATCCAAACATACACTCATTAATTCAGTAAAGCATGAATACATGTACATCACATGGTCATGGAGAAATGCCAATCACAACATTCCTCCCCTCTAGAATTACATGTTATTCATCCATAAACTCCTCATGTAAATTGGAACAACTAAATCAAAAACTATTTGTCCTCTCTTTCAACCACAGTCCCTGTGATAAAGTCACGATTCACACAGGTAGTCTTTCAGGTTTCCAGGTCTGGCCCTTTTCCGCACAGGGTGTGTCCCCAGAGAACTTGTTTTAATGGGTGTCTGAGTAGGTGATGCCGGTGGAGACTAAGGAACCTCAAGTTGGTCACAAACACCAGGGGTGGGTGGTGTTGCATCACATTCAGGCAAGACCAACAGTGTCACACTGGGTGTCACACTTGTAACTGGCTCCTCCGCCACATCATTCTCATGGCTTCGAACATGGTCTTAGTGCTGCCAGATGACTGTCCCGTTGTCCAGCTGAACGTGAGCTGACACTGGACCAGTTTTCTCCATGACAGTCCCTGGTGTCCAGGCCTTCTTGTTCCAGAAATCCTTGACATAAACAGTCTGGCTCTCTAGAATCTCCGTCTCCTTAGCATGGTAATCATGTGCTGCTTTCTGCTGGGACTGTTTATTCCTAACGCGATTTGCTATGCTTGGAACAAGCTGATTCAGCTGTGTGTGCAATCTCTGATTCATGAATACTTCTGCTGGTGGAACTCCGGTCGTACTATGAGGGGTGGTGCAGTAACTAAGGAGGAATTGTGATAACTTTGTTTGGACACTTCCATTCTCCATCTTCTCATAGCCTTCTTTAAAGATTCGCACAGCCCTCTCTGCCAAGCCATTTTAGGCAGGATGATAAGGTGCCACTTTGATGTGTTTGATTCCATTCTTCATGAACTCCTGGAATTCTGAGCTGGTAAAATTGCTACCATTGTCGCTAACGAGTGTTGTTAGTAGGCCATGTGTAACAAACATCTCTGTCAGCTTTTCATTTGTGGCAGTTGATGTGATAGACTTCATGCGATGCATTTCCAAACACTTCGAGTATGCATCCATGACTACAAGGAACATTTCTTTTTTGTAAGGCCCTGCATAGTCAATGTGAATTCTTGACCAGGGGAGTCCTGCCCACTCCCAGGGGTGTAATGGTGCTTCTGTGGGTGCACTCTGGTTTGACTGACATTCGTCCCAGCCCATCACTTTCTTCACAATCTCCTGATCCATGCCTGGCCACCATACATAGCTTTGTGCCAACGCTTTCATTTGTGATTCGCTCGGGTGGGCCTCATGCAGCTCAGTGAGTATTTTCGATCTTCCTTGTCGGGGTACAACCACTCTGGCACCCCAAAGTACACAGCCATCTTCTACGCTTAATTCACTTTGCTTGGTGAAGTAAGGATTTAGCTCTTCAGAGTTGTTTTTGGTTGGCCATCCTTCTAAGATGAAGCGTAGCACCTGCGAGAGGACTGGATCCCTCTTGGTCCACTCTTTGATGTGGCTACTATGTACAGGTGTACCTTCCAAATGTTCCATTAACAAGATTGTTTCACCAGGAACTGGGACTGACTCGGGCATCTCAGGCAAGCGTAGCCTACTTAAGCCATCTGCATTACCATTGGTCTGACCAGCCTTGTATGATATCTTGTACTCGTAAGCAGACAAAGTCAGTGCCCATCACTGGGTTCACGATGCAGCAAGCGCTGGAATCTCTTTCTTCTCATTCAACAAACCCTCCAAAGGTTTATGATCCGTCTTGATAGTGAATGAGTGTCCATAAAGAAACTGATGGAACTTCCTAACTCCAAAGATTATGGCTAGCATGTCCTTCTCTAAGGTCGAATAATTTCTTTCAGCTCCGTTTAGAGATCTGGACATGTATCCTATTGGACATTCAGTTTTTCCTTCCAGTTTGTGGGATAAACACACCATAATCGGAAACATCAGTGGCAAGTACAAGTTCCTTGGCTGAGTCAAAATGTACTAGTAGCTCAACTCACTGCAACAGCTCCTTAGATTTTGCAAAGGCCTCCTGTTGTTCCTTTTGCCACTGCCATGTTGATCCATTCCTTAAGAGCTGGTGTAAAGGCTCCAGGATGGTTGCTACATCAAGTAAGAATCTATGGTAATAATTGAGCATGCCCAGGAAAGCTTGCCACTGATTATGTACCCACAGTACATGACTTCAGGTTACACGAACAGACATTTTGCCAAATGTAGCTTTAATCCTGCTGTGAAGAGCTGACTAAGCACTGCTTCTAGGTTGGCTAGATGATCTGGGTCATCCTTGCTGCTGACTAAGATGTCATCAACTTGCATGACAACATAGGGGATGCCTTGCAATAAATTCTCCATTGTATGTTGGAAAATTCCAGGTGCTGACGAAACCCCAAAGGGTAGTCTATTATATTGATAGAGTCCCTTGTGAGTGTTGATTGTAGTGAATTTCTTCAATTCCTCATCTAATAATAACTGTTGGTATGCCTGTGACATATCCAGCTTGGTGAATTTATTTCCTCCACCTAGTGTGGCAAGCAAGTCCTCAGTCTTGGGGATTGGATAATTATCCAACTTTGAGACTTGGTTAAAAGTACACTTATGGTTGCTACAAATATGCACTGATCCGTCTCTTTTCACCACTGGAACTATAGGTGCCGCCCACTCTGTGAACACTACCAGAGATATTATGCCTTCGCTCTGCAATTGATCCAGTTCCTTTTTGACTTTCATTTTGAGTGCATACGGTACAGGACGAGCCTTCATGAACTTGAGTGGAGCACTTGGGTCAACAGAGATTTTGGCTTCTGTGCCCTTCAGTGTGCCCAGTCCTTTGCCAATAGTGTCCTTGTGTGCATCTAGGATCTTCTGCAGCTGACAGTTGCCCTCCTGGATGTTGAAAATACTGTTCCAGTTAAGCGTAATCACTTGAAGCCAGTCCCTTCCAAGTAAATTGGGTCCAGGACTCCTCACCATGGCTGGTAAATTATGCTGTTGATTCTGGTACTTGACAGGAATCAGTACTTCACCAGACACTGGTATTTTCTCTCCTGTGTATGTGCTTAATGCGGCCTTTGAACTCTTCAATTCCAATTTGTCACATAACTTGTACATTTGTTCATTCAACACGGTGCTGGTCGCACCAGTGTCTATCTCCAATTTGTGTGGTTCACCACAAAGTTCCACAGTCACTTTGAATGTCTTGGATTTGCTTTGTCCGTGAATGTGGTACATTGTCATGGCATAAACACCTTCCCCAGAAACTTCGTCCACGAAATGTGTAGGCTGCTTCTTCCCCTTTGCTAGCTTACTGTCTCATGAACCGGTATGTTTACCTTCTTGCGTTCCAGAATCAGTTCCTTTGCCCGTCGTTTTCTTTTGCCTTTTCTCGCCATGACACACTGGCTGAGTGCCCTTGTCATCCGCATTTAAAACACTGAGCATCTCTAAATCGTCAGGCTGAAGCTTCATGTTTCTCCCCACAACGGTAAAACTATGAATCTGGACAACAATCTTTAATTCCATTCTTGTCTCAAGCGTCGACCTGATTAACGCTGCTGGGGGTCGTGTCGGACTGAATACCAGCCAGATCTAGGTCGGCAAAATTGAGACCGAGAATTGTGCTACACAAGAAATCTGTGGCATATACTCATTGAGTACAAATTAAAACATAAGCACCACTTCGTTTGCAATATATTGCCTGGCGATAAAAAGACCCAGAGGAGAATCAAATCTTGATAAAGCTAAGCAACCGAATAAGCGGCCCTGGAAATGTCACTGATACGGGTTTATTCTGTCTTAGCATCATGCCTCGTGCTTCTATGATGAAGACCGCCGAACATTATCCTTTAAGATAAATCTGTGGTGACATTGTATGCAATGAGTACAAATTATACCGCTCTTTTTTGTCAAGAGCAGCAATGAGCAAAGACCAAGAATTTTGCTTGCAGTTGAATCTTTGGCGATGTGAAACTCAGTGACTATACATTATACTGTGTAAGTAAAAAGCAATATGGTACGGTTACAGAGAACAAACGGTTGCAACCTCAACTTCTTTGCTAAGCTGTTTTATTTCTCTTTGCCGTTATATTTCTGCTTTGTTCTGATTCCTCTTGGTCGCCTTTTCTTTTTCTATTCCCTGTTTATATCTCGTTCTTTTTCTTTGCTACCTGAAATGCAGAGTATAACACAAACTGAATAAGACTTATTCGGCCCGAGAAACTGGTGCAGCACTCGGCTATAACTTAGTGCTTTTCTAATACTTCTTATGTCCCAAGCAGTTCCCTGCATCACGTAATCATGTACTCAGTGCGTTCAACCGCGATGAATAGATGAAAAATTTATTTATTCGCTTTCCTACAACAAAAAAATCTACTGTACTCATTGAGTATGACATCGCCAACTCAGTATAATTTGTACTCGCTGAGCACGAGATAGCAATTGAGTTAATGTTAAGCATAATTCTCGATCTTCGGTAGCCTTGCTATTAGTTTACTTAAAGAATATAATTCGTACTCATTGAGTACGAGATAGCGACTGAGTTAATGTTAAGCGTAATTTCCGATCTTCGGTAGCCTTCTTTAAAAGTAGCAATTTGTAAAGTAATTAAAAAGGAAATCGTGAAACCTTTTAATTTTCAATTGTAATTATAGATATTCAGTCAAGCTGTCAATGTTTAGTAGTCTTACTACTGGTTCTACTTACATGTAAAGAGTATAATTTGTACTCATTGAGTACGATAGCGATTGAGTTAATGTTAAGTGTAATTCTCGATCTTCGGTAGCCTTGCTACTAGTTTTACTTAACGAGTATAATTTGTACTCATTGAGTACGAGATAGCAATTGAGTTAATGTTAAGCATAATTCTCGATCTTCGGTAGCCTTGCTATTAGTTTTACTTAAAGAGTATAATGTGTACTCATTGAGTACGAGATAGCAATTGAGTTAATGTTAAGCGTAATTCTTGATCTTCGGTAGCCTTGCTACTAGTTTTACTTAACGAGTATAATTTGTACTCACTGAGTACGAGATAGCAATTGAGTTAATGTTAAGCGTAATTCTCGATCTTCGGTAGCCTCGCTACTAGTTTTACTTGAAGAGTACAATTTGTACTCATTGAGTACGAGATAGCGATTGACTTAATGTTAAGCGTAATTCTCGATCTTCAGTCAAGCTGTCGATGTTTGATAGTCTTCTTCTGGGTTTACTTAAAAAGTATCATTTGCACTCACTGAGTACTGAGCATCACAACGGCGGCATAGACGCACATAGCTGTGGTCCTGTATTGTGAACTATTATATTCTCGCAATAAAATATAAGCACTGCTCTGCACTAGATGCTTTGAGCTGTTTCACGGACCTTTCGAAGAACATTGCCATCACTTGCTCTTTCACACCAAGATTACCGAGTAGAAAGTATCAGTGGTAACAAACAAAGAAATAGAGTGCGTGGTGTTGGGACGAATTGTTGTCTGTGAAATATGATAACTTGTTTACTATATTCTTGGTTCTTCCCCTCAAAACGATTATAGAAGCGACTTAGCCATTACTTGCAACGTCACTTTTAGTCCCAGAAGTATTTCATCAAGTGGAAATTTAGGCTTTTAGTACAAAGGTGAGAGTTTTCGGGCACTAAATTAAGTCATATGACACCTTCACATTCATTCCTGAAGAGTGACGTACTGTTGAGTGACGTACTCTTTTGCGTGAACAGTCTCGAATTTCGTTGCGTGTCGCGTGCTCAATGTTGTGCAAAGGCTGAACGACTAAAAACTTACATGTACCTGTGCTCAAGTACTTGTGTTTCTCCAGTGTATCAATATTATATATAATCCAACGAAAGTGAGGGGAAATATGTCATATACATCGAGGGAAAACTAATGCTTCGAGTCATGAAGATGGATGTTAAAAACCTTGAATTCGATGCGCTAGTGGCGGCAGGGTTTTCCGACTTTCCAAGGTAAGCGTGAATAATACAGAGCTCTGGTAAATTAGAATGAGAATTGATACTGTAATTTATTTAGTTGTAAATTCCGACTTAAATGCAAGGTTAAACTAAGCTAGAAATAACGACTTTCCAATAATTGAGATATTTGTTTCTGCCAGATTGTAGGTTGTCTCGGGAGGTTGTTGATAACCCAAGGCGATTGAGGCCGCGTTTATCCTAAGTTGAAAATACATCAACGGACAGCACAATTTTCGCCGAAAATGCTGCCATCGATACGACTTAAATGCTGTATTATTTAATTTCTTGACATATGCGACATTTTAGGATATAATATTCAGGACAACTTTTCGTGCTACAATTTATCAACGTGCTTTTATTAAGGAAAACGATGATTGACAACTAATACCTTCTTTGCCATATTTTGGTGAGCAAAGCTGAACACGAACGCTTCATTCTGAATGTTAGCTGTTGCTTTGCTGTTGGCAGACTTTTTAAGTTCACAATCGTACTGATTGGGTTTATTTTGTACTAAAGAAGTCGTACTTCTACTCATTGAGTTCAAATTTGGTGACCTGTCTTCATCCTACTTCCTGATTGGTTGGTAAATACTTATTCAGTACAGTGAAGTCAACTTAATGAGTTAGCGATCTGTGATTGGTTTATCGCATACTTATTAGTTCATTCCAGATTCTTTTTGTGTGTTCCGGAATAGTTTTAGCCTGTGTTTTAACATACCTGAATGAAACTGCATGCGGAATTTGGAGCGTTTTCGACAAAGTTCACTTTTGATTAAAATACCTGATGCCCTTTTCCCGCCGAGTCCTTCAAATAAACGAAGCCGGGCTTTTGTTATGATAAACAGAGCCGATCCTTTGTTATAATAGCCAAGCCAAGCCTTTGTTATAAGTCGAAGTCTCGCCTCGGTTTATTATAACAAAGGATCGGCCTGCCGCGACCGCAAGGACTTTGATTTTACTTAGAAACCAGCAAAATGTCAATTTCACGCAGCTTATATAAGCTCAAATTTGTTTTTTTTCAGGTCAAAAGTGCTTAAAATGTTGACTCATGTTAACGCACGACGGCAAGGATGTTGATTTCTCTTAGAAAGCAGCAAAATGTCAATTTTATGCAACGTAAAAGCTCAATGTCGATTTTAGGTCAAAAAAGGTTTAAATGTTGATTTCATGTTAACCCGAGACGGTAGGGATGTTGATTTCACTTAGAAAACAGCAAAATGTTAATTTCACGCAGCGTATAAACTCAAAAATGTCGATTTTAGGTCAAAAAAGGTTTAAATGTTGATTTCATGTTAACCCGAGACGGTAGGGATGTTGATTTCACTTAGAAAACAGCAAAATGTTAATTTCACGCAGCGTATAAACTCAAAAATGTTGATTTCAGGTCTAAATAGGTAAAAATGCTGATTTCATGTTAACGTGTGACGGCAAGGATGTTGATTTCACTTAGAAAACAGCAAAATGTTAATTTCACGCAACGTATAAACTCAAAAATGTTGATTTCAGGTCTAAATAGGTAAAAATGCTGATTTCATGTTAACGCGTGACGGCAAGGATGTTGATTTCACTTAGAAAACAGCAAAATGTTAATTTCACGCAACGTATAAGCTCAAAAATGTTAATTTCAGGTCTAAATAGGTAAAAATGCTGATTTTAGGTTAACGTGTGACGGCAAGGATGTTGATTTCACTTAGAAAACAGCAAAATGTTAATTTCACGCAACTTATAAGCTAAAAATTGTTAATCTCAGGTCTAAATAGGTGAAAATGCTGATTTCACGTTAACACGTGACGGCAAGGGTGTTGATTTCACTTAGCAAACAGCAAAATGTTAATTTCACACAACTTATAAGCTAAAAATTGTTAATTTCAGGTCTAAATAGGTAAAAATGCTGATTTCACGTTAACGCGTGACGGCAAGGATGTTGAAAACAGCAAAATGTTAATTTCACGCAGCGTATAAGCTCAAAAATGTTGATTTCAGGTTTAAATAGGTAAAATATGGCGGCCAGAAAATAGTGTTAACATCTGGCACTTACTTTGGTTATCTGGGACAATGATTATCTGCACTGAACAAATAAACATCAAATAAGCACTTTTCCAAATACAGCAACGTCTTAAATGGCTAAAAATCACGAGATAAATACATATTTTTCGACAAACGCGATAGTAACTTTATGTCACGCACCACCTAGCAGATTAACAAATTAACCCATCTGCGCAATGTACGGGTCTCCATACATCTGCATGTCCGCTGATCCCAGAAGTTCAAAACACTACAAATCATGCCGATATGAAATAAAATCAACGCAACCTGGATCACAGATCTATGTTACAATCGATCGCTACTTGTTGGCCATTATTACCTTTAAATGAAAAAAGCCGAAACAATCTAGTTACCAGTTCAAGAAACGCGAGCAGAACGTGATCGCAATGCATGCCGGGAAGGGTCTTTACACCTCGTGCACGGGAAAACATGGCGGTCGATACAAGACAAATTTTATCACTCAAAAACCAGTTCTCGCTTTCCAAACTTTGACACTAGCAACGCTTGGCAAATGGGCCACAACTCACCAGAGGGTATTTTTCTTGGGCAAGAACTGCTCTTGGACTTTGCTGCCTGGCTCGATCTGACTTTGAACGCTGATAACACGATTACAGTATATCAGCTACCTTCGAAGTTTCAGAACACATTTTGATTCTTTAAAACGTGCTGACAACTTACGGGTTTATCGAGGCTTTATGATGCCTCTCAACCACCAGGCAGGCACACAAGGCACTTTAACACTATGCTTAAGATATTAGTTGACAGAGCTCTAATGCAGCACATCTCTTTTTCGTTCGATGGTATTTTGTTTGCCGCTCGATCAATTCACATGTTGTGTTTACGTCACAATAACCGATGTAAACAATCTGGTCCCAGATTTCCGCTCTATATACTATTTTCCTTTGACAGCTAAGATTCAGTGGAATACACTATAAACAGTCTGCCTGTTTGCTGTTCTACAAAATAATAAGGTTTCTTTTGTTTTTTGTTCAACAAAAGATCTCCAAAAGATGCCGCTTGGAAAACTGAGCTTTTTGCACACGTTATTTCTCAAGAACGAAGAGCACCCCAGCCCAAAAAAATTCAGAGCAATGTTTGTCAGGTAAAACGAAGCCTACATGCCAAAATTCAGCTATTTTTGAACACTTTCAAAATGGCCTAAAATTCTAGGGGACGTTCTTGCACGCGGCCTTTCAATTAGTAGCGATTGGTATTGGAAATCATTTTTGTCCTTTTACAAGTTACACTGATAAAATGTTTGACAAAATTTGTCTGTAATGGTTTTATTTGAGTCATTTTATCATAGCCTGCGTATCTTTTACAATAAAATAACAAGAACAGAAGTAACTAACAGAAACATTTTGGGCCTTACATCTTTCTTTGCTAGTTTTAAACACCGGAAGAAGTTCAGGCCAGAGTAGCAGTGTAAAACCCTCCAGTCTCATTGCAGCATCGGCATTGAGATGAAGCAAAAATAAACAACAGGGTCAGTGTTCTAGTGATTTCAAATTTTTGCATTAGGAAACAAAATAATGCAAGAATAAATCTCAGAGTAGGCCAGAAAGAAAATATAACCAAGTAGCATAGCAGTAATCACTTTGATGTGATAAATATTGACCAGGAACAATACAGATAAAAGAAGATGTAGTTTTCAGGATGCAGTCGATAGTGATAGTTGATGGACAGACATGCCAAGATTGTGCTTTAGACCCCAGAAGACATGGAGAAGAGATCACTCCACCTGGACTTTGAGGCCTTAGTTTAAAATCATCATGTCATGTTGATAAAAATGCTGAAGATGAATGCCTGTCTCGTGTTGTTCCAGGTATTATTTTACACAACAGCTGAAAGCCATCTTTGAATAGTCCAGGTGGTTATTGTCAAAATCGATAGATTTTTCCCAATCGATAGGTATAAAGAAATGTTTCTGTGAGTTCGATTGTTATCAATTGATAGCAATCGGCGATTGATATTGACTGAATCGATTGATTTCCAATATCGATTTTTATTGATTAACTATGCCTGGGTTAGTCCGGTCAAAAGTCGCATTACAGGCAAAGTTTTGCAAGAATAATAACAAATGTCAAAATAATTCTAACAACAGGCATTCAAGGTGGAGAATCAAAATGATAATCTAGCAGTCTTTCAGTGAATAGTCACTGTAATTTTTTGGCTGATAGGTGTCAAAGTTCTTGCAGCAAAACTAAAGGAAAGGATCTAGGGTCATCTAGGAATAAGCCAGGAATGAATGATCATAATTAATTAATTTTGTAATTGCAGAACTTATTTTTATTCTTATGATAATTTATTTCGTACCACATCCTTTGGTATTCACTCCAAAAGTAGCCTGCGAAAATGAAAGCAAAGAAGAACAGCTGTGTTCGCAGGCTACTCCAAAAGTAATTTACATAGTAGGCTTCGTTTTCAGAGGGGGTTGTTGTCGTAGTTGGTCTTCAGGTCTTCGTTTTCGAAACTACATGTACCAATTTTCAAGGCAATTATATCTTGAGATAGTTAGATAGACACACAAACAGACAGACAGACAAACAGACCGACCAAGATTGTCAGACAGGTTATAAAGGTGCCACATAGTGTACTGATAATGAAACTTACTAAACATAAACCGCTCATTCCAGTACCGTGCCAGAGATTTTGTCGTCAATGGACCAGGAGTGTTTGAAATCTCCTACAACCCAGCTGATGGTAGTGGGAAACTCACTACTGAGGTCTTTGAGTTTACAGGCACTGGAGGTGTGACCATGGGCATGTATAATACTGATGAGGTATTCATTTGAAGATTCAGGTGGTCTAAATTTGTTTTGTTTTTTCCTGTGACGTCCACATATTTCTGTCAGTGTTGGCTGGTACACATGTATTGTAGGCATGAAGAAAGACAGTTACATGTACATGTACATGTAACCCTGTAAAAGATTTTGATTAAGAGGGGGGAGCTTCTCTTGGGCTTTTGTTTTTATTATTTCTGTTGTCCTAACAATAAATTATAACAAACTTCAGTCTTAATTTGGTGTATTTCTACATTGATTTGGTTAACATGGTGTATGGAAGACTGATGAAATGTTCATGAGAAATGCTAGGTATAGCTCAGAAATGAGACTCTTTAATAGAGAGGTAACTGAAATTGCATTTTTAGTCCATCAGGGATTTTGCCCATAGCTGCTTCCAGTATGCACTGAGTAAGGAGTGGCCGCTGTACATGAGCACCAAGAACACCATCCTTAAGAAATATGATGGCAGATTTAAGGACATCTTTGAAGAGATTTATTTGAGGTAGTCAGCTCAATTGTAATGATTATAATGATATATTGTTGCCTGTTGCTATTAGGATTTGAAAAGATGTGTACATGTGACCCTCCACAGGAATACAGGTAAAAAGGTGATGACATGGGTATGCTCTTTTAACATGCTAGACAAACGAAAATTCCTTAAACACATTAGCAGCGTGTTACAATGCATAGCTCGTTAAAATTTTCTTTTGTTTCATATCACACAGTAAAAACAAAGGAGAGTTCATTCTAACAAAAAAAGCGCCAAAATTACAGAAGCAAAGCAGCGAGTAAAATAACACACCAAACCAGTGAAATGGCACACTTTTAAGCAAGCGAAATGGCACGCGAAATGGCATGTTGTGTTGCCGGGTCTTCATTTTATAGATCCAGGCAGCCCTCTCTAAATATGAAGACCCTACTGATTTTGCATCAGTTGACATCTATTAAGCAAGGGTCTTCATTTTGTAGTTTGAGCCTGCCCTTCCTACAAAACAAAGACCTCATTGATTTCACATCAGTTGACATCTAACAAAGCGTGTGGGAGGGTCTTCATTTTATAGTTCGAGCCGGCCCTTTCTAAAGAACGAAGATCCCATTGATTTCGCATCAGTTGTCATCCAAGAAAGCGTTTAAGCCAAGGTTTTCGTTTTATAGTTTGAACCAGCGCTTTCTATAAAACGAAGACCCCATTGATTTCTTGTCAGTTGGTGTCTGAGGAAGAGCCTTGACCCAGTTTGACTGTCTCTGGTTTGATAGGCCTGTTCAAAAAAAGTCTTTGTTTTTCGGTCTTAAGTCATAGGTCTTAGGTCTTTGGTCTTCATTTTGTAGACACCCAGCCTCTTCCAGGCATTCAGGTAAGGGAGTGACTCCACGATTCCTACACTTATCTCAGCAAATTGCTTAAAATCGCCATTTGTAGCGATACCCTTTCACTTCAGTAGTAGAAAGAAATCCTCCAGAGCCATGGTAATGTTTTGGTAATGTGAGAAAAATGTTACCGCTCTTGGCCATCTAAATTTCACCTTTAGTTTATGTTGACCACAGGTAAACATCCATTTCATCAAGCACTTAAGAGTGCCTGCCTGTAAAACTCAGACAAATTCTTAATTTCGCAGCAAGGGTCGAAAATTCGATTTCGCTGATATTCTTATGGTAGATAGGCTAGGCCATGACAAAAACTAATGGATAGTTTTTTTGGCAAAATATCCTTTTATTTCAAAGAAATATGCAAATTACCAAATTCTGTCAAAATCATCATTTGACGCACCATGTTATTAAGCAAGTTTGAGAGCCTCGCATGCAAAACCACATCATTCTTCCATCTTTAAAACGCTCAGATATTTTTGTACAATGTTTAAATGTGTACTGGGTTGATTTTAGGGAATGTTGTATTGTCTTTTTGGGTGCAAAATAATTAAATTTCGAAGACATGTATTTCATTCACTTAAAAGTACTTCATGAATATAATTGAAGGGGTGAGTGCAAAACCATGCTAAGTGACGATTTGCGTGAGAAAAAAATTTTCACAAAAGGGCTTGAATTTTTGCATGTGGTCTTCAATGTAATAGAAAAACGCAACCCTGTATTTTTGTCGCTGGTTTTTGCTTCGTTTTCAAGTTATAACGTATGCAAAAATACTTTAAATACTCTTTAGGAGTTTATTTGTTGAATACCAAACAGGCAGACTGTTTATAGTGTATGAGGTCAAAATCAAATCTCACAGCGTCAGCATGTTTTAAAGAATCAAAATGTGTTCTGAAACTTCGAAGGCAGCTGATATACCGTAATCATGTTATCGGCGTTTGAAGTCAGATCAAGCCAGGCAGCAAAGTCCAAGAGCAGTTCTTGCCCAAGAAAAATACCCTCTGGTGAGTCATGGCCCAATTGCCAAGCATTGCTAACATCAAAGTTTGGAAAGCAAGAACTGGTTTTAGACTTATAAAATTTGTCTTGTATCGACTGCCATGTTTTCCCGCGCACGAGGTGTAAAGACCCTTCCCGGCATGCATTGCAATCACATTCTGCGGACATTTTTCAAATTGGTGACTAGACTGTTTAAACATAATAATGGCCAACAAGTAGCGATCGATTGTAACATAGATCTGTGATCCAGGTTGCGTTGATTTTATTTCAAATTGGCATGATTTATAGTGTTTTGAACTTCTGGGATCAGCGGACATGCAGATGTACGGAGACCCATATGTTGCGCAGAAGGGTTAATCTGTCAACTCTATTTATAGAGCATTTTCACGTGAAATCGACATCATTGAGCTTATACGTTGCATGAAATTACCATTTTGCTGTTTTCTAAGTGACACTAGCATCCTTGCCGTCAAGCGTTAACGTGAAATCAACATTTTCACCTATTTAGACCTGAAATCAACATCATTGAGCTTATGCGCTTCGTGAAATCAACATTTTGTTGGTTTCTAGGTGAAACCAACATCCTTGCCGTCACGCATTATCGCGAAATCAACATTTTAACCTATTTAGACCTGAAATCAACATCATTGAGCTTATGCGCTGCGTGAAATCAACATTTTGTTGCTTTCTAGGTGAAACCAACATCCTTGCCATCACGCGTTAACGTGAAATCAACATTTAAACCTTTTTTGACCTAAAATCAACATTTTTGAGCTTATACGTTGCATGGAATTGACATTTTGCTGGTTTCTAAGAGAAATCAACCTCCTTGCAGTCACGTGTTAACGTGAAATCAACATTTTAACCTATTTAGACCTGAAAACAACATCATTGAGCTTATGCGCTGCGTGAAATCGACATTGTGTTGCTTTCTAGGTGAAACCAACATCCTTGCCGTCATGCGTTAACGTGAAATCAACATTTAAACCTTTTTTGACCTAAAATTAACATTTTTGAGCTTATACGTTGCGTGAAATTGACATTTTGCTGCTTTCTAAGTGAGATCAAAGTCCCTGCGGTCGCGGCGGGCCGATCCTTTGTTATGATAAATCGAGGCGAGACTTCGACTTATAACAAAGGCTTGGCTTGGTTATTATAACAAAGGATCGGCTCTGTTTATCATAACAAAGGCCCGGCTTCGTTTATTTGCAGCCTCGGCGGGAAAAGGGCGTTAGGTATTTTAATCAAAAGTGAACTTTGTCGAAAACGCTCCAAATTTCGCATAGAGTTTTGTTTAGGTATGTTTAGCAATGTCCCGTAGTTTTTCCACTAAACTTTGCTTCGTTTTCAGGATATTGCATATGCAAAAAACCACTCGGTTTTCCTAGCGGCGTCTTTATAAAGCGAAGCAAAAAGCAGCGGCAAAAATACAGGAACATGTTTTTCTATTACACTGAAGACCACATGCAAAAATTCAGCTAATTTTGAGCAAGAAAAAAGAAAAGCAACCAAAATCGTCACTTATGCCCTTTTATGACTAGCTTCTTCAATGCTCCCTCATCATAGGCCTGCAATGCATGCAGAGAGCTAGATTATAATGCTCTATGATGAGGGAGCATTGAAGAAGCTAGTCATAAAAGGGGATAAGTGACGATTTTGGTTGCTTTTCTTTTCTCTTGCTCCAAATTAGCTGAATTTTTGCATGTGGTCTTCAGTGTAATAGAAAAACGTGGTTCTGTATTTTTGTCGCTGGTTTTTGCTTTGTTTTCGAGTTACAACGTAGGCAAAAAACTTGGCTTTTCCTAGCCATGTCTTTAGGAGTTTATTTGTTGAACAGCAAACAGGCAGACTGTTTATAGTGTACGAAGTCAAAACCAAATCCCACAGCATATAGAGCGGAAATCTGGGAACGGATTGTTTACACCGGTTATTGTGACGTGAACACAACACGTGAATTGATTGAGCGTCAAACGAAATGCCATCAAACAAAAAAGAGATGTGCCGCATTAGAGCTCTGTCAACTAATAACTTAAGCATTGTTTTAAAGTACCTTGTATGCCTACCTGGTGGTTGAGAGGCATCATAAAGCCTCGATAAACCCGTAAGTCATCAGCACGTTTTAAAGAATCAAAATGTGTTCTGAAACTTCGAAGGCAGCTGATATACCGTAATCGTGTTATCGGCGTTCGAAGTCAGGTCGAGCCAGGTAGCAAAGTCCAAGAGCAGTTCTTGCCCAAGAAAAATACCCTCTGGTGAGTTGTGGCCCATTTGCCAAGCGTTGCTAGCGTCAAAGTTTGGAAAGCGAGAACTGGTTTTAGACTTATAAAATTTGTCTTGTATCGACTGCCATGTTTTCCTGCGCACGAGGTGTAAAGACCCTTCCCGGCATGCATTGTGATTACGTTCTGCGGACGTTTCTCGAACTGGTAACTAGATTTAAACATAATAATGGCCAGCAAGTGGCGATCGATTGTAACAGATCTGTGATCCAGTTTGCGTTGATTTTATTTCAAATCGACATGATTTGTAGTGTTTTGAGCTTCTGGGATCAGGGGACATGCAGATGTATGGAGACCCGTACGTTGCGCAGAAGGGTTAATTTGTTAATCTGTCAGCCCTATTTATAGAGCGTTTTCACGTGGAGTCATCAAATTCTTAAATCCAAAACTAAACAGCCACCAAAATTGTTATCCTCATCAGGCATAAGAGGTACCAGCACATTTTCAACTTGGAAGTTATGGCGGTGCGTGACATAAAGCTACGATCGCGTTTGTAGAAAACTATGTTTTATCTCGTGATTTTTTGGCCATTGAAGACGTTCCCATATTTGGAAAAGTGCTTATTGAAATGTTATTTGTTTCATTTTATTTTTATTTACACCTTTTTTTGACCTGAAATCAGCATTTTTGAGCTTATACGTTGCGTGAAATTACCATTTTCAGGAGCCCATCATGGGCCCCTACCATTTTGCTTTTTTCTAAGTGAAACCAACATCCTTGCTGTCACGCGTTAACGTCAAATCAACATTTTAACCTATTTAAACTTGAAATCAACATCATTGAGCTTATGTGCTGCGTAAAATTGACATTTTGCTGGTTTCTAAGTGAAACCAACATCCTTGCCGTCACGCGTCAACGTGAAATCAACATTTAAACCTCTTTTGACCTAAAATCAACATTTTTGAGCTTATACGTTGCGTGGAATCGACATTTTGCTAGTTTCTAAGAGAAATCAACCTCCTTGCCGTCACACGTTAATGTGAAATCAACATTTTAACCTATTTAGACCTGAAATCAACATCATTGAGCTTATGCGCTGTGTGATTTGACATTTTGCTGGTTTCTAAGTGAAACCAACATCCTTGCCGTCACACGTTAACGCGAAATCAACATTTTAACCTATTTAGACCTGAAATCAACATCATTGAGCTTATGCGCTGCGTGAAATTGACATTTTGTTGGTTTCTAAGTGAAACCAACATCCTTGCCATCACGCGTTAACATGAAATCAACATTTAAACCTTTTTTGACCTAAAATCAACATTTTTGAGCTTATACGTTGCGTGGAATTGACATTTTGCTGGTTTCTAAGAGAAATCAACCTCCTTGCAGTCACGCGTTAATATGAAATCAACATTTTAACCTATTTAGACCTGAAATCAACATCATTAAGCTTATGCGTTGCGTGAAATTGACATTTTGCTGGTTTCTAAGTGAAATCAACCTCCTTGTCGTCACGCGTTAACGTGAAATCAACATTTAAACCTTTTTTGACCTAAAATTAACATTTTTGAGCTTATACGTTGCGTGAAATTGACATTTTGCTGCTTTCTAAGTGAGATCAAAGTCCCTGCGGTTGCGGCGGGCCGATCCTTTGTTATGATAAACCGAGGCGAGACTTCGACTTATAACAAAGGCTTGGCTTGGTTATTATAACAAAGGATCGGCTCTGTTTATCATAACAAAGGCCCAGCTTCATTTATTTGCAGCCTCGGCGGGAAAAGGGCGTTAGGTATTTTAATCAAAAGTGAACTTTGTCGAAAACGCTCCAAATTTCGCATAGAGTTTTGTTTAGGTATGTTTAGCAATGTCCCGTAGTTTTTCCGCTAAACTTTGCTTCGTTTTCAGGATATTGCGTATGCAAAAAAACACTTGGTTTTCCTAGCAGCGTCTTTATAAAGCAAAGCAAAAAGCAGCGGCAAAAATACAGGAACACGTTTTTCTATTACACTGGAGACCACATGCAAAAATTCAGCTAATTTTGAGCAAGAAAAAAGAAAAGCAACCAAAATCGTCACTTATCCCCTTTTAGGACTAGCTTCTTCACTTGATTTCAATTTACACATGACTGGTCAGTTTGAGAATACAGTTTTTATGAGTCATGCAATCAATGAGTCAAACTAAAACATTACAGTGAAAATAGTGCTTTCCAACAAATAAATGTTAACTGCAATTAACCAGTGTGGAACTAACTGTAAGCAAAAATATGGAAAAACTTTTGAAAGCCAGTTTATTTGTAAACAGACATTTCCTGAGATACTAATAAAATTTATCCTCTTACAATTTCCTTTCGAGAGAAAAATGTAGATTCATTTGAAAATGTTATAACTGTTTTCACACAAAAACTGAGTCAACACCCAACAATGCGCATCCTGTGATCGAAAAGTTACAGTCAACGCTGTAAAGTTTAAATTAAATGAAGCTCTCCCTTGGTAAGTATTCTCAGTTACATATTGTTCTCATTATTTTTCATGAGATTTGTGCACTAAAAGTTTGTTCATTTCTGTAGTGTACAAAGTACAGTTTTTGCACTTTAGCATTCTCCCACTGGTCGGGAAACCCTGGTGAATCAAACTTCTGGCAGAGCGCTGAGGCCAGGAATCGTAACTTCAGGTCATCCAGTGGCTTGTACCCATTAGAACCTGATGTGTTGCCATTAGCTAACTCTTTGGCTGTAAACAGGGCTTCAAGACACACCATGGCGGTGGTGATGACTTGAGACCCCATGAAGACTATTGCTTCCACTTTTCGCTGCTGCTCATCTGTGGGTCCACTGCAGTATGTAACTTGCATGTTCTGGTTTACAGTGGACAGTGGTGATCGCATCAGAAAGGAAGGTGCATCATTATTCTGGCTGTTTAGGGGAGTTCCAGTTTTCTCTGCAAGATAACAATGTTGGTAGTTTTCTATATGTTTTTTTTTTCATATCAAACACCTCCCGGTAACTCAGCTGGTTGATGCAAACACGCTTTTGGCCTGATGATAAGATTGTTATGTACGGTCTTTCTATTATTCCTTTTCAGAGCAATGCCATGTCATATCGTACGCTTTTGCTGTGTTATATGGCAGGCTTAGTGTGACATCCAACACGTTCACTTGAACAAAAGCTTCAGCGTGTCAAAACGTGCCAAACAAAGCCACCATGACACTTATTGTTTTGCATCTTTTATATGTGCATATCAATGTTACATGTCACGCTTAGCGTGCCGTGTTATCGCATACGTGCCTGTGTCATCACCTGGGAGTGAGGGTCACAAATGGACTGCCTATACGCTCGCGCATGTGCATTTGTATATACCTCTAGAGTGTCAGGTACTATACTTCAACTTAAGTAAGTGCCACCAGGTCTTTTGAGTAGAAACACCCCAAAACAAAAACATGGCACCAATGTTTAAATCACTGAGCTCTAAAGTGGTGTTTATTAAATAGGGCAAAGACAGCTCAATTGAGAAATAGACTGAGTGAGTGACAGTGAAATTTAAGCTGTGTACATGTAGTTGTGTTTTTTTTGTGTCTCTTCTGGATAAGAACAGAGTTGTCACATGGATTTTTTCTTCAAAAATGTTTTGTCATTTGTTCCTAATGAACACTTCCCTCGAATAATAGCTCTTGTACTCTTATGATACCCCCTTAATCCTAACAATGGAGAGGTGTTTAGTCCTACTTCATAGGACATAGTAAATAATGGAAGAAAGCTCTTATTTCTCCCACCTCAGTATCACAACATAAGAATTAGGAACACATTATTTTGTGGACTACTAGAGACAAGTGTGTGAGGAGTCATGATGCATGTGTGTTGAGTCACTGAGCTAGGTGGAAGAAGAAGTGACAATAATTTTATCCTGTTGTCCACTGTGCCTTACATAATGCTGACAATTCCTAGGTAGGAGGAAACAGCTGTCCACTGAAAGGCCTTACATAGCGAAATCTCCTCTGCACTGTTTGCATAATTTACATGTAGCTAAGAATTCATCCAAGTCTGTATCTACAAGTGTAGAGATCATGGGAAGCTGTACATTTAAACAAATTATGTCTTTGAGTAAGAGGTGTATCTCTACACATATTCTTGCCACTTTTTAATGCGTTACTGTAACAGCACTATGGTGTTATCTGTGAGTGCACAAACCAGATTGAAGCTGGATATGATGGCAGTGACCATGGTCACGATGGTCACAGTGACAGTAAGGGTGAATCACATTGATGGCGATGGTGATTGGAGACGACTTTGAAGAGTCTGATTCTGCCACTGTCTCTGTAATTACTGTTGTGAGGGGAGTACATGTAACAGCACTATGGTGTTATCTGTGAGTGCACAAACCAGATTGAAGCTGGATCTGATGGCAGTGACCATGGTCACGATGGTCACAGTGACAGTAAGGGTGAATCACATTGATGGCAATGGTGATTGGAGACGACTTTGAAGAGTCTGATTCTGCCACTGTCTCTGTAATTACTGTTGTGAGGGGAGTACATGTACAAAGCCAGTCATGGTGTGTGTGCAGTGGTTGCAGGCACTGGTGAGGGGTTGGAAACAGTCTGTTTGCAGTCCCATTTGTCCAAAGCCTCAATACCAGAAGAAGAGATTAGTATATGGGTTGACGAGATGGAGGAACAAAACAGGAAATGGCAGAAATTAAATGAAGCTGTCCAGAGCATCTGAGGTGGTTGCTGCAGCCCTGTAATGTCCTGCCTGAAGTGGACCTGGGGCCTGCTTCTTGAAAAACCCGGTGACTTTTTGAGCCCGATAAGTCACCCGCTGAGTCCCCATAAACTTTCCGGAGGTTTCTTGAAGTTCCTGTGACAACAAATAACAGGCCTAAAATGTTGAAGTGATGGGTTTCAGTCATGTAGAAAAATCTAAAGGTGACAATGAGTGGATTAAAAACTAACCTCTAAAGCACAATTTCTGCAAATAAGAACACAGGTACAACTCACAACAAATTAATTGTTAGGGCTATGATCAATATCTCACTGTGTATATACTGTCATGGGTCAGGGCCAGATCAAATTAATTCGTTATGCTACTGGAAGTGTCATACTTCCATTCTGTTTACTTTACATTTTCTTTTTAGCACAAGAGTAACCTGTGCATCTCCGGATGTACACAGGCTAGCATGAGAACATGGCCCACACTTTGAAGCAATACATGAATTACCCGGAACTTATTCTCGCTGACTGGTTTTCGATTCTTCTGATATCAGTATCATTTCAATCTAAGAAAATAAAGCAGCAAACAACAATGTTCCTGAAATTGAAGATATGGAATTCTAAACTGTGTGACAATCTGTTGAAGGAAACCCTTTTGTTAAAGGGTTGCAAATACTGAAATCTAAAAACTAAATGCAACCTTTACATAAGAATAATTTAGGGACAATTTATGAGCCAATTAAAAACTATCATATAATGTGCACTTTCTGAGAGTAAGCAAACTGGTATAAATCAGAAAAATTAATTGTCAATCAAGGGTCATATCGGGCCAGATCAAGGCGGTTCATAAAATTAACAGAAGTGAAAATGTATCCTATCCTGATCTACTGTTACACCTGCAGTACACTTGTTTGGTTCGGCAGTGGATTTCTTCGCACTAAACAAGTGACATTAGGCAACACTGGGCAGCCAAGGGCCTTTGATTTGTTTTTGCCTTGAACATTGTGTCATTTTTAGTACAGAGTGCACTATTGGGATGGTTTAGGGGGCTGCCACCTTCTAAAGTGCTAAGGCAATAAGGTGCAAACTTGAATGTTTGTTTAATACACCAAAGGCAAATATGGCGGACCACTCGGTCGGCGCCCGGGACGAGTTGCATGAAAGCAAGGCTAGTCAGGCTTTGATGTTTTGTTTTGACAAGGCTTCCTCAGGAAAGTTTTGCTTCGTCGTCGATCTGATCTGTTTTATTTAGCTCTGGCTACGAGCTGCTGTGTTTCTAAACGCCACGAGAAGGGATATAAATTTTCCACCGTTCGTCTCTTAAGCTTAGGGAAAATAGTGGATCAATGCAATTCGTTGAGACGAAGGAAAGGAGTTTACGATCGTCGCAGGAACTAAAGTTTGTTCCTTACATTTCACATTAGACCTTAGAAAAATGACAAGCTTATGTGGTGTCTGGTGGTTTTCCAACACGATTTACATGGCCAGTACCTTCCCCAAAGTAAAGAAAAGCTCCTTTTGAAAAACATCCTCTGTCTCAAAGGAAGAAGTTGACTTCGCGTCCACTCACACAGAATCGCATGAAACAAATACTATGGTGTAATAACCAAGTGAGTGAACTTCAACTGCCCCCATCATTGTATCGAATGAATGCTTTGAGCCAAATGAGAACGACTTAAAGCTAAATGCAGTGGCTTACACATTTTCTAAGATCTTCCAGCCTGAACGAACAAACTTAACCAGCTCCTTTGGTGATTGTGAACTACTTTCCTTCCTCGGTTTTCCCTGAGAGGCGACCGCAGAAACGAAAAAAAACACTTTCTCTGCTGTGGAAGATTTCAATTCCTTCTGGTGGCATTTAGGAACACAACAACTCATAGGGAGAGTGAAACAAAAACAGACCAGATCGACGACGAAGCAAGACTTTTCTGAGGAAGCATTGTCAAAACAAAACATCAAAGCCTGACTAGCCTCACTTGCATGCAACTCGGCCCAGGTGCCAACCGAGCAGCCCACCATATTTGCATTCAGTGTATTAGTTACCGGTAATTTCAATTTATTAATTAGCCATGCAGCAAGGGGTTGGGGTGGAGTAGGTACCTGTGAGCACTAACTTCTTTAGTAACTTTACAAAGCTCTATGTTTGTTTCAGAAAACCCCATGCTCTCCTTTTGATACTTCTCTTTATAACAAAACCAATAATTGCTCTAAATGCCTGTGCAGATTAATAAGCATTAGTGTGGACTACACATTAGGTGAAAGAGAAATTTCATAGAAGATCATACATGAATGAGCAGCAAAGCCAAAATTTGTTGCTCAAAGCAGACCTCTCTACTATTTGCAACAACAAAGTTGATCACACAAGGTGAAAAACTCAAAACATCAGCCAAGTTGAGAGTTTTTGTATCAAACACATCGTTGCCACCTTTAAAGCGGCCATATACAAAATTTGGGTTTTTGTTTCTCGTATTTCGCCATCTTTAGAACACAGCAGAACATATTCATTTTTTTTGTAGTGCACATTAGGTGGATTGCGTGTGTTCAAAGAAAATTTGAAGGTGTATATTTAATGAAGAACCATCAAAATAACGTCTTGTTTAGTTATTATTAGCTTGGATTTCGTTGTTTTGAGCTTAATTTATTTTCACATTGCTTCAATTTGAAAGATTTAAACCTGAACAAGCGTTTCGAACGCTTGAGGAAGGACTTACTGTTTACCCTGCAACTTACTTGATCTGAAAAAATGTCTCAAATGTATGTTGTTTACACTTCCAGATCAGACAACAGCATCTTAAGAAACTAGCATTCATTTTTAAGAATGAGCGAAGCCATACATAGCAAGCCGAATGAGAAGTGTACTGCTCGTAGAAAACATGGAGTAACATTCGCAATAAAGTGTTCAGAGTAATAGAAAACATATTGATTCGAGAGCATCTGGGTAAAGGTAAAGAATCCGATCCTACCGACACGGCCGACGTGTGGGCCAACGTGTTGGCTGACGTATCGGTCGACTGTCAGCCGACAGTCGATCGACGCATCGGCCACTTTTTAACCTTGTAACGTACAAGCTGCGTCGGTGATGTGTTGGTGGTGCGTCAGTGGCGTGTCGGTGA